>NC_090727.1:190010181-190027681 GCF_036898095.1 Palaemon carinicauda
ATTAATCACAGAGGCATCACATTTACGTCGGTTATGAAAATATATCGTATGCTTATTCTAAAGAGACTAGAGTGAAATGTTAATGAAAAGCTGAGAGATGAACAAACAGGATTTAAAAAAGGTTAAAGTTATACTGACCAAATTTTAATTTGGAGACATGTACAACAATGCATAGAATATAGAAATGCACTTTGGGTGGCATTTGTGGACTAGGGGAAAAGCCTTTGATAGTGTACACCGGCCAATTCTGATAAGAGTCCTACAATATTATGGAGTTCCTGTTAAATATGTGTATTCAATTAAGTCTTTTCATCAACGTAGCAAGTGCAAAGTTAATGTTAGTGGAGTCCTATCAAATTAATTTCCATTGAACAGCGGAGTACTCCAAGGGAATGTGTTTTGTTGTCACCTATGCTGTTTATCCTCCTCATGGATTTTGTAATGCATAGAACTGTTGGAGATGATGGAGAAGGATTGGACGGGATTGGTAAAAGGAAATTGGCAGACATAGAGTATGTTGATGATGCTGTCCTTATTAGCAGAACACCACAGGATTTGCAATACTTGCTTACCAGAATGCATGAATTGTCACACGAGGTTGGGCTCAAGATAAATAGAAGAAAGACAGAGATGGCGAGAACGTAATCTGCAATAGAAGATGAAATATCATTGGAAGGAGAAAGCATTAATGAGGTGAAATCATTTAAGTATTTAGGAACTATGATCTCCAAAACAGGGTCTTTAGAATTACTTTAAGGGCTGTTTTTCTGGTCCTATACAGCAGGGGAACCCTACTCTCTATAGATTAGTGAAATATTGGAAAAAGTAAATCACACAATTGTTAGGTTAAGTAAAACTTGGAAAACATATCGCTTGAAATTACATATACAGACTTTATATCACTTTAGTGAGATTGGTGTTACTGTATGAACATGAGTCATGATATGATAACGAAACAATCTTCAACATATTTAGTAGAATTGAAAACAAACCCCTCAGAAGAATATTGGGAGTTGAATGACAGGACAGGATTAGAAATGAAACTAAAAGAGAGATTACTAGAGTGCCTTATGTGGATGAGAACATTATGAGGGGTAGATAGAGATGGTTTGGGCATGCTCGTTGCACTCCCCGAGAGAAATTAGTCCACCATTTTTTTTTCATCTTTTTTTAACTGGGCTCGACAAAGCACTAGAAGAGTTGGAAAACCAAAGCCAACATGGCTGAGGACTATGGAGCCTGAAATAGGAATGTAGGAGATAGTGAATGGAGAAGTATTGAATTAAAACCTCAAGATAGAGACGACTGGCGAAATCTGAGAACCTTTGCGTCAAAAGGCTTAAAAGGAGATGATGATGATGAAGTTTAAAGTGTAAAACAGACAATGTATTTTTTTTCTATAGCCTGATAAATGAAGCCCATCGTATACATGAATCTTTCGTATCATTATTTATAAATGATAATTATTTTAAGATTTTTTCTGTTGTTCTGTTACCCGTTTTTTTTTTTTCGATGTAAAGGTATACAAAATCAAAATTTTTTAGTGTAATCTCTATAAATAACCATAAATGAAAAGGGGAACTTTCTCCTTTAAAACAGTAATTAAATTTTCCTAATAACAGGTATTCTGAGTTTTAAGAAACAATAATTTATTTTTCTTTTCAAATGGAAATTCCACACTCAAATTTTGAGACATTTTTATGACATTTCTCGTGAGCAAAGATTCTGGTTCAACCTCTTCAAAAGATTTTTTGTCTCTTTTCCAACATTTCACCTCAATGATTTCTTAGATATTTTATTCTTGGAATTCCCCCTTTCAGGATATATATATATATATATATATATATATATATATATATATATATATATATATATATATATATATATATATGTATATGTATATATGTATATATATATATATATATATATATATATATATATATATATATATATATATATATATATATATATATATATATATATATATATATATATATATATAAATACACGGTATATATTATTATTATTATTATTATTATTATTAGTACTAAGCTACAAACCTAGTTGGAAAAGCAGGATGTTATATATATATATATATATATATATATATATATATATATATATACATATATATATATTTATATATATATATATATATATATATATATATATATAATATATATATATATATATATACATATATATATATATACATGACGAAGGTAAACAAACTGACAATACAGTAATCTTGATACTTTGCTTCATATTATTATATTCTGATTTTTCTTTTCAAATGAAAATTCGACACTCAAATTTTGAGATATTTTGAAGACATTTCTCGTGAGCAAAAATTCGGGTTGAACCTCTTCAAAAGAATTCTTGTCTCTTTTCCAACATTTCACCTCCACGATTTCTTAGATATTTTATTCTTGGAATTCCCCCTTTCAGGATATACACACACACACACACACACACATATATATATATATATATATATATATATATATATATATATATATATATATATATATATATATATATATATATATATATATATTATTGTTATTATTATTATTATTATTATTATTATATTATTATTATTATTATTATTATTATTATTATTATTAGTACTAAGCTACAACCATAGTTGGAAAAGCAGGATGTTATATATATATATATATATATATATATATATATATATATATATATATATATATATATATATATATATATATATATATATATATATATATATGACGAAGGTAAACAAACTGACACTACAATAATCTTGTTACTTTGCTTCATATTATTATATTTTGTTTATCACCACGTAATGTGGCCTTCCAGTTTGTGAAGGTAAGCAAGTAGCAGCAATGTTCACCCTTGTCATTGTTCGATCAAGTGGCGAGCCAAAGCTAGCTTTTTTGAAAGACCCATTGAGCTATCGATCAATAATCCATCGCCATGAGCCGTTACTAGTTCACTGCAGAACTAAGGCCTCAGAAATTTCCTTCCAGTTGCGTCTGTTTATAGTCTTTCTGTGCCAGCCCACATCTGCAAAACATCTTAGTACGTTTTTTTTTTTCTTTTACAATCTCTAGGCACCCATTCTTTTATTCTTAATGTCCATCTATAGTTTGTCCTTCTCATTATATTGCCTGCTTATGTCCATTTCTTTTTCTTACATACACGTTATTAGAATATACCCTACTGAAGCTTGCTCTCGTATCCATTTTGCTCTTGTTCTGCCTCTTAGTGTTATTGCCATCATTATTCTTTCCATAGCTTTTATCATATCAGTAATTATAAGAATGACCAATGAAGATAATCACGGGGGGGGGGGGAGGGTTGCTATATTGTTACATTGAGAATACATCATAAAAAAGATAGGTCGACAATTCGACCAAGCCTAGTGTGAGTAGCCATGAATCAAAATAAGATTAAAGTCAAGAGAGTAAGTGAATAAGATTGAATTGACAAATGCTCACATCTTATGAACCAATCAGTGCATATAACTTTCATATCTTTATCCTACCATGTAGGTTATAGCAGTGAACTAATAATATGCTGCTCTTCAAATAATGAAGATTAATTATGTGAATTTATATTGCCATTACAAAGTGAAAACCATATTTTTCTAACGCTTCATCCATCTGCTGTTTTCTTATTACTTATTAGTTAAAATGCATGTAAAATTCTATTGAATTTAGGCCTATCCTACCTGTGAATAAGTCTCTCTCTCTCTCTCTCTCTCTCTCTCTCTCTCTCTCTCTCTCTCTCTCTCTCTCTCTCTCTTGTGAGCTACATAACTGATGAGCGTATAACTTTACAAGGTAGGACTAGTATTAATATAGTTCTGTAATAGAATTAATCTTAATTCTCTTTGAACTTACATTTTCCCTGACGTTATAATCATGTGTCTCAACGTTTTACTCATTTAGTATCTGTTAATTAGGAAATATTTAATAATATAATACCCTCTCTCTCTCTCTCTCTCTCTCTCTCTCTCTCTCTCTCTCTCTCTCTCTCTCTCTCTCTCTCTCTCTCTCTCTCGTGGTAGACTTGCATTATGTAATGTTGTAGGCATTCAGTTTCGTGGCTTGATGTTTGCTAATCTGATTAAGTTTCCGAAAACGTTTATGTGTGAAGTAAATATTAGCAAGGATATCCTGGTCGTGGTTGCTTTCGTCCATAATTTGTCTATGGAGAAGGTTACAGAATTAGTTAGGATACAGTTGTAATCTATGTTGTGTAAGGTTCGTAAGGTTTACATAGGGACTTTCATTCCGTTTGCTTTAATGGTTTGTATTTCTATCAACGGTGCATTAATTTCTTTGGAAAATTATCTTCTACGATATTATAGTACGCTTATATCAATCGAACGCCTCGTAACTATTTGAAAGTACACACACACACACACACACACACACACACACACACACACATATATATATATATATATATATATATATATATATATATATATATATATATATATATATAAATATATATATATATATATATGAATATATATACTGTATATATAATTATTCTATATTTAATTTTTTTCATAATTTACTCCTATCAATTGCTACTTTATGAATTTAAAGTTTAAGATGTGAATTGCCAATTTGGTAACTCATAGAAACAGTTTAAATAAACAGTAACTTATTTATTTTAGGAAGGGGCTTCCATATTCATATTTATGGTGATTTATATATAACAAAACATTATTTTGAATGACATATAAAAATGGGTTTGATGCTGATGGGAAACTTTGAATATAAGTGGGCTTTAGACTTTAGTGAACTATGTTTAAGATTAGAGATTAGTTTATTTGTACATAAACAACCATTGATCATGATTGATGGACCCGTTGTTACCAAAGACTATATACTGAAGGAAGATAGGAAGGCTCAAAATAAGAATTTCAATACACTAGTTGGCAACTCCAAAGTGAACGCAATAGTTTGACCGCTCAGAATTTAGATGGCGTTGTAGGTATATCGTTTGTCGTCTGTTTGTTTATATTTAGAATTTGACAGTTGACACAACGAAATCATGGCGCCAACAGTGAATAAGTCACACAGTGTGTTTTTTGCAATAAACGAAAAGAAACCGATCCTCATTGGGAGTTTCACAGGTTCCCTAAGGACAAAGAACGGTGAGTACTAACAGTATAATACATGAAATATGTGCTACTAATGAGTAAGCCCCACTGGTATTGGATATAAGAATAAGGCAAGGCATCTGCAATACAGTTTTCTCAAACTTCTTTATTTGGTCATAAAGCTATTGAAATAATGTATTTCTCAGGAGCTGACATATTTAGTGGTATGTATTATATCTAAATTTGATTTAACTTATAAGTGCATGAATATTGCAGCATGTTTGCACACCTGAGTAGCATTACAGGGGTATACTGCTTCAACATATTATTTTGTTAGTGTTTCTTGTCTTCTTATTTCTTTTTTATTTCCTAAATAAAGGCTAACATTTTACAGTATTTGTAAACTGTATTTGTTTGTTTTTGTATTTTCATCTACTGTCTGTGCTTTCTATGTTTGCATAATTGTTCTGTCTTATGTTTGCACTATGTATTTAATTTTTGAAGAAAACCTTTTTTTTTTTATTATGTTCTCTCATATTTATAATTATATTAGAGTTTATGTGCATGTAATTCATAATGCAATTTTGGTTTGCATGTATGTTATTTTTTTTTACAGTTTCTATATGTGAAAAAATATTTACCGAGTTATTTTTTTCTTATTTATGTATAATTTATTAAAGTCCACTTGCATGTGATCTATCTTGCATTTTTGGTTGGCTTGTAAGCTACCTTATTTCTATTTCCAACCCCCTTTTGATTATTTACTATGTGTGATACAATTTAGTCAGTAATTTTCTTCCTTTGTATATTTATACATTTATTAGTTTATATTACTAAAGAGTATATATGAGTGCATTATGCCTCTCTGTTTCAATAAAAAGAAAATTACAATTGTGTTTGTATACACCTTATATCTCCATCCTACAGTGGCCTACAAACTCTGATTAAATGTATGCCTACACATATGCACTTGTGGCAAAGTTAAACAAATTAGATATACAGTATGTATAACTTTATTCGAGACTGATATTGTAGAGAACATTTAAAAAAGATTGTAAAATACAATACTTAAATTTGCAAGAAATTTAACTGAATTATAAGAGATATAGCTATTAAGTTTCTGGAAAATAGTCTTAGAAACTTAAGGAAATGTTTTCTTAATCTATATATGTACATATCTGCAAACTTGCAATTTAGTTATCTAAAATCTAAGAATACAATATACTGACGTAGTAATGCAAATTATGAACAAATATGTTGCAGTATTTGCTATCGAATTCCATCCTATATTCCCGTAAGCATCACCGCTCTGAATGTTTGACCGCTCGCTCAATAGATGGAGTCATTCATTTCGGATGGGAGTATCTGGCGTCTTTTCATAGCACACTCATTTGAGTGCTATTAGACTCAGCCTTCCTATCTTCCTTCAGTATATAGTCTTTGGGGTACATGACGTGACAACATGGTTCCACAACTGTTCCAGCACAAAATGAAAAAAAAAAAAATAATAAAGGGATTCTGGTAACTTTAAGGGGTAGCCGCAAAATACAATCTTTATCTATAAACTATGTAACAAATCACATTAAAATACAACATAAATTCTCCAGTAAGCATAGCTAGTCACGAAAGCAGAGATAGAACTATCATTTGAATAGATTTTAAAAGACTAAATGGTAGCTATGTCGCTAATTGCTTTGAGAAACTATTGTTAATAATATTCAATGCTATTTTAACCCTGGATAGGTACGCTCCACACTCCTTCAAGGGTATACCCAATGTATATATCCAGGGTTAAAAATATAATTTTTATATTAAATCACATGCTTCTAAATAAAACTTAATTCTTATAAAAAATGTTAGGAATTTTATAAATATTTTGATGGATATGAAAAAATTAAAAAGACCTTTTTGCGGCACCAGGTTGGTAAACAAAAGGAAACGCCCAATGGGAGTAACAAAAAAAATTGTATTCTAAAAATATAAAATGAAAAATATAAACATAGTAATTATAGATAGGAGTTTTTATTTAAATAAACGTCACATTTTATATCTGAAGTTGCCCTATTTCTATCGTTCT
Organism: Palaemon carinicauda; assembly: GCF_036898095.1. NCBI lineage: Eukaryota > Metazoa > Arthropoda > Malacostraca > Decapoda > Palaemonidae > Palaemon > Palaemon carinicauda. The sequence continues at coordinate 190,017,369 of NC_090727.1, forward strand.
CAATCAATCAATGATCTTCAGCTTCACTTCCGGCAAAATAGTTCCTATTTAAACTTTTTTTCCGTGTAATTAATGGTTTTATCATAACTCTCTCTCTCTCTCTCTCTCTCTCTCTCTCTCTCTCTCTCTCTCTCTCTCTCTCTCTCTCTCTCTCTCTCTCTCTCTCATATATATATATATATATATATATATATATATATATATATATATATATATATGTGTGTGTGTGTGTGTGTGTGTGTGTGTGTGTGTGTGTGTGTGTTTGTGTGTGTGTGTGTGTTAAGAAAAACGAAACTATTGACTTTTGGATATCACGTTTTCTTTGATTTCTTATTGTTACCAAAAAAAAACTCAAGTAACGTTTGCCTCGACGAAGAGACTTCCATGTTTAAAGGAGGCGTTGCTAATATTAACGCTTATGCCACCTAGTGACTATTAGAAAAACAGATACTAAATAGTAGCTGACAACTTTTAGGTTCGCCAGATGACGTCATCTTCGATATAGCATAAACCCCACAAAATATTAATGACTTGGTTGGTGACATGAATGATTGAATGGAAGAGAAATGGCCAGTAACATAAGGTATTGCGATTTAAACTACTGAAACTACTTAAATAAATGTATTAAAAAGATAATACATAGCAACTGCCAATCAATGACTTTGGGGTAAAAGAACTAGTGTTTATTGTTTTTTTTTTTGTTTCAGAATATATAGGAAATATAAGTATGAAAAATTTACGGAAATTTATATTTCAAAACTGATTAATTATAATTCAATATTGATAGTGATATGCTTTATTCATAAATTAAATCCTAAGATTTTTGGTTAAGTTTGGCTGGTAATGAAAAAAGTAGACAATTCCTTCAAGAAGAAGAAGAAGCCCAATAGGAGAATGCAAACTACAACGTTCTAAAGCGATCACTGTGGTTTTGCATTCTTAAGAAAGATCAGCCATTGCAAATAATGCTGGATAACTCTAAACCAAACAGCTTTAGTAATATATACAAATAAAAGACTCTCCATTTATCATAAGCTTTGATTCATTCTGCCTCAGATGTTTTAAAATCAAATAAGTGCCCCTTGGTAAGAAGGTGCAAATTTTAGATAGGCTTACATTTAATTCCTGGAAACAAAAATCTTGAGTGACATTTACTTCTTTAGAGAGAGAGAGAGAGAGAGAGAGAGAGAGAGAGAGAGAGAGAGAGAGAGAGAGAGAGAGAGAGAGCACATCTTTTAAAAATGTAATCGTTCCAAAATTTGCAAATAGCGTACAAATGAGATTTTTAACCTTATTTGATCTAACATATCTACGGTATACCTGTCATCTATTTATTGATAATGTGTTCATGAAGCATAACAAGAGTCAATATCAGATAAATCATCACACTGAAATAAAACCTTAAAGGAAAGTGACACAAGAACCTCTATAGTGAAGTCAGGACATCGTAGTGGCACCATTTTGGCAGATGAACAGCCAAATATCATATGTAAGAAGATTATTTTTATTTTAATTAGCTGCCTTAACTTTCCATTGGAACAAATATAATTCACTTTATCCAATTATGCCAGGTATGGATACCATTATCCTGTGGTTCTGCATAAATAAGAAATGTACAATATGAGGCTATGTATCACACATAGGTGTGACGGTCAAACTTCCACCAGATAGGCTCATCCACTTTAAGTTCAACGGAGTTAAAGATGGATGTGGTAATATCTCCTCATATGAGATGCATAAAAGTCGCTATCCCTTGCTAACAAATTCTTTTAGGTAATGCTCCGCTCTCTGAAGAATGCCAGAAGTAGGAGGACTTAAGGAACCATTCCCAACCCTCTCTCTCTCTCTCTCTCTCTCTCTCTCTCTCTCTCTCTCTCTCTCTCTCTCTCTGTATATATATATATATATATATATATATATATATATATATATATATATATATATATATATATATATATATATATATATATACAATATATATACATATATATATACAATATATATATATATATATATATATATATATATATATATATATATATATATATATATATATATATCTATATATATAACTGCAGTATTATACTACAACTGCACAAAATTAAGTGATGTTTATAATAGAAAACGAAATTGTTTTGACTTTGGGATATCACGTTTTCTTTGATTTGTTATTGTTACCGCAAAAAGATAAGAAAAAAAAATCAAGTAACATTTCTTTTGACGAAGAGACTTCCATGTTTGCTAATATTAACGCTTATGCCACCTAGTGACTATTAGAAAACAAATACTAAATAGTAACTGACAACTTTTAGGTTCGCCAGATGACGTCGTCTTTGATATAACAAACCCCACAAAATTTTAATGACTCGGTTAGTGACATGAATGATTGAATGGAAGAGAAATGGCCGTCACATAAGGTAATGCGATTTAAACAACTAAAAATCTTAAATAAATACCTACTAAAAATAGTTTACAGCAACTACCAATCATGGACTTTGTGGCAAAAGAACTATTGTTTAATTTTTTAGGATGCGTATAAAATATCCTAAACTACAAATATTTTACGAAAATTTATATTCTAATATTGTTTAATTATTATTTATTATTGATAATGATATGCTTTACTCATAAATTTAATAATTTCTAGGGTTTCTTGCTAAATATGGCTGGTAATACAAAAAGTAGACAAATTCCTTCAAGAAGAAGGAGCTTTAAAGGAGAATGCAAACTACAACGTTCTAAAGTGTGCTCGTCAGTGATTTGCATTCTAAGGAATGATCAGTGATTGCAAATACGGTCGTCTAACTCTGAACCAAATAACTTTAGTAATAAATACAAATAACAGACTAAATTTATCATAAGCTTTGATTTATTCTGTCTCAGAGATTTTAAAATAAAATAAATGTACCCTGGGAAGGTGCAAATCTTAAATGGTTTTCAATTCCTGGAAACACAAATATCGAGCGACTTCTACTTCTCATTCTTTTGTGAAGATAGAGTAAAATGTAGCCTACTGTTATTAGTACGTAGTGCGTAGGACACAAGTAGTAATATCATTAATAGTAGCAATAGTTCGCTGGCTACTTTCCTCTTGGTAAGGGTAGAAGAGACTTTTTACTATGGTAAGTAGCTCTTCTAGGAGGAGGGCATTCCAAAATAAGACCATTTTCCTCTAGTCTTAGGTGGTGCCATAACCTTTGTACCATCGTCTTTCAAATATCTTCGGTTATAGTTCTCTTGCACGCTGTTCTGTCTGGTTTCTCTTCCTCTTACTTTTTCATATCTTATATATGAAAGATCTACTTTAATGTTTTTATCGTTCTTAGAATATTTAAATTTAATTTTTCATTATTTCTCTTGTAGTTTATTCATATTCTTGTTTCCTTTCCTTACAAGGCTATTTTTCCTTGTTGGAGCCCTTGGGCTTATATCAACTAGCTTCTTCAACCAGGTTTGTAGCTTAAATAATAATAATAATAATAATAATAATAATAAGCATTAACAGTGGTGTCACTCATAAGGGACAGAAAGTAATGCTAAATATGCAGTGGCAGTAGGCCTAACAACAGCGTTACTAGTACAGTTCTGGCAAAGGCAAATATTGATATGCACTGATGAAAGGATTGGAGTTAGTGCTAAAATAGCAACAACTGATAAAACTTATGGGTAAAGTATGGCATAAGAAAAGCAGTTAACATCATTTAGCAGCGTGATGGTAAACTATAACAGAAATACTGGCCGGTGTGTAATAAGACGCTGTTCTCAACAGCACAATCCTTAAACCCACTTAGCACCTAAATTGGGTTTCTTGAACGATTCACCTCGGTGGATCATTTGATGATGCAGCCCTTTCACGAGGCCGCATCATTGATAAGATAACCACTGACTTTACAGGTTCTGATACATGATCGTGATCACTTGCAGATGGGCAATCATATGCAAAACGTATATCTTTTTGACGCCTTTTCTACTCATAAACACTCGATGGAGTCTGTAACAGTAGCCCACGAGTAAAACATTATATTTTTCTTTGGACGGTGTATTACTCTACACATTGGTGGTTCTGTGAAGAGAAATATATCATTTGTGCTTTTTCTTTAACTATAATGTCATAAACCGGTTGATTTGAACGATAATAACTAAATGATTGTAATAACCATCCAAAATTGAGAGAGAGAGAGAGAGAGAGAGAGAGAGAGAGAGAGAGAGAGAGAGAGAGAGATTTTCTAATTGTAATAACAATATTTTGAATTTATAGTGCTTAAATGTTACTGCGCTCAATGGTCTAGCGCTTTGTTGTAGTTGCTCATTTGTCTTGTGCTCAAAAGTCAGCCATATATATATATATATATATATATATATATATATATATATATATATATATATATATATATATATACTGTATGTGTGTGCTAAATTTATTCTACAATGATACCAGACGTAGATATAAGACGGATATTTGTATTCTTTTTACCTGTCTTCTATAATTGTGGAACCTTTTTAGCATAATAAATACAGAATTTTTTTATATATGTTTATATATATATATACATATATATATATATATATAATATATATATATATATATATATATATATATATATATATATATATATTATATATATATATATATATATATATATATATATATATATATATATATATATATATATATATATATATATATATATATATATATATATATCACGGACATTGACTTATGTTAACGATGTCGTTCTCTTTAATGACAATTCAAATAAAACATGTGTTCATCAAAGTAATTAGAATAATAGAAAGCTAGAAATTATCTCTCTGTCTCTCTCTCTCTCTCTCTCTCTCTCTCTCTCTCTCTCTCTCTCTCTCTCTCTCTCTCAGACACACAAACCACTTTTTGATTAGTAGGAACGGCGTGTTATTAATGGTGAACATATGGAAGTTCCCATCGCTATAGACAGATATATTTCGGAACGAACTACAAAATAAATTTTATCATTATTTTCCTTCTAAGAGATATTGCCATGTATAAAGAAGTTAGTAGAGTTATTACTGCTGAGGACATCTATTGTGACTTAGAACAACCATAAATACAAATAAACTGTAATTCATAACTGGTAACTTCCAAGGTGATTTGGAGATGTTATCCTGAATTTTTAAGTAGAAATCGTTAGAATTTATTTGATGCAATTGATATTCGAAAATTGAAGTCTATGAATATTCCTCAGATACTTAAGAGTAATATTAGTTATGAACGAAAGAGTTTTAAAAGCTAATTTAAAAAGAAATAGTTGCTAGCAACTGCTATAAATCAAGCTGGTCTAAAAATAACTATTGAATAAATTTTCAAATAATAGTTATAAAATTCTATGTTAATTTATTAATAATGTGTAAATAATTTTCATTACATCAGTTAGAAATCAAAATTGATAATAATAAATTTTACTGAAAAACTTGAAAAGTCTTAAGGATTTACGCCAAAAAGATCTGGCAAATCAGGACACGGGCAAATTCCTAATGGAATACAAGCCTAAAACAAGAAAAAACTCGCACAAAAGCACAGAAAAAAAAAAATCTAATTCGAATAATGAGGAAAACTTAGATGAAACAGAAACTAAAGGTCTAAATTGGGATCTTATGAAGTTATATATTGTGCTGCGACAGTCATGTTTGCTATTTCATATTTTCATGAAGGTTTTTAAAACAGTTTAAGCAAATGAGTAAGACAAGAGTCATTTAATGTTCATGAATCTTCCCGGAGAAATCTTGAAAGATATATATATATATATATATATATATATATATATATATATATATATATATATATATATATATATATATATATATATATATATATATATATATATATATATATATATATATATATGGTAATGTATCCAAATGCAATGTTTTTAAAATGTAAAAGTGTTTTCCATAACTCACCTGCGAAAGCTACATCGTAGAAATAGTAGAAGTCGAGTTTAAAAATTAGCAGTGGTAGCACTCATGAGCCAACGCAGCAATGGCAAAAATGCAGCAGCAGTAGTAGTAAGCCTTTTTTGGCTTCCTGAGTTCTTAAAAGGTCTTTTCCTCGACAGATGCTATATATTTGTTGAATTGATTGTCCACGGTGTGTGTGCATTTATATATAAATAAATATATATATATATATATATATATATATATATATATATATATATATATATATATATATATATATATATATAATCATCTATTATCCTCTTTATAATCTAAAGATCTCTGAATTTTGAAACATTTCACCCTTCCATTTTCAACTTTTTTTTTTAAATTTCTATAGAATATAATTTCTAAATAATCATAATCTTTGTAGAAACTCTCATATAAAAGGAACTGCAAACCTATGTTCACCAGTAACCTCTTGAAAAAGACAGTTTTGTCGAAACCGTGATGTAGTGAATAAATTAAGAAAATGAATAATCATAATTTCTTTAATCAAAGGCTGACACATAAAAGCTTAAAGAAGCTGAGAAAATAAGAGGATTGCTATAGAAAACATGATGACGCCAATAAGGCAACAGTTTTTAATGTAAATTATATATATATATAAATATATATATATATATATATATATATATATATATATATATATATATATATATATATATATATGCTTATAAGTCACTATATATATATATATATATATATATATATATATATATATATATATATATATATATATATGTATATATATATATATATATATATATATATATATATATATATATATACAATAATTTTGCACATTTAGACGTGTTTTTTCTTATTCATATAAGCCGTATATTATACATCTACTAATATATGGATTTTCTCTACCTTGGGATCAGAGACCCATGGGGGAATTAACTAAAAGATAATAGCTTCCGGTATATGGCTTATACACACCCACACCCACACACACACACACACACACACACATACAAACATACACACACATATATACAGTATACACACACACACACACATATATATATATATATATATATATATATATATATATATATATATATATATATATATATATATATATATATATGTTATGAGACGGAAATTTCTTGACCATCTTTTTCTTATCGAATATATATATGTAGGCTACATACATATATACAAGTATACAAATAAACTCACACACATATAAGGAAGTAGATCTATTACTTGATGTAATTAATCTTAAAGTTAATTCAAATAAAATGTGTTAGCTACATCTAAATCAAATTAATGTTAGGCCTAATAAGTAAGTTGAAAAATTAAAAACTTAGGCTATAGGCAGCTTCATAATATTCTACAAACATTACTTTGAAAATCAAAATTAATAATAGTTATCAAGGAAACTATTTGACCAGACCCAAATAAAAGAAATAATAGCTGGCAACTTTTGTAAATCCAACCGTGTCGTTTAAAAGCCTATTGAATTAAAATTTTGATCTACCTATATAATTTTGTATTCATTTATATATTGATTAAAACAAATTTTCTTTTTATCTATTAAAATTGAATCATGATATTAACGGATTTTCCTAAGAAAAGAAAATAATAATGTAGATTTTACATAAGCTACGTTGTGTAATAGCTGTCCGTAGAAATATATATATATAAATATATATATATATATATATATATATATATATATATATATATATATATATATATATATATATATATATATATATATATGTATATGTATATGTATATATATATATATATATATATATATATATATATATATATATATATAATAATAATATATATATATATATATATATATATATATATATATATATATATATATATATATATATATATATACATTATACATTATTATTAAAGTTCTTAGAAAAATAAGCAAAAGGGTAATCTATTTCTAAGCTGTGTTCTTGTAAAAACACAAAGCCACGACCCCAATCACTCGTATTAACTGCCAATTTAAGAGTTTTAGAAAATCTGGAGCAAGAACTTCTGGATGATTCGATAGCATTAACTTAAGAGTCAAAAATTTCCTGAAAACTATTATCCCATGCAAACATAACCGTTCTTAAAGTTAGAGTAGTGAGAGGGAGAACAACTTGTGAGTTCTTTTCCTACAAAATTTCCTATAAAAACCAGCCATTCCAAGAAAACGCAGAGATTTTACATTATCATGAACTGGAAAATTCACAATGGCTTCAACTTAAACTTCTCTAGGACTAACTTTACTATGCCCTACCACATCCTCTGATAAGTAACACTTCTATCGCTAATCTATTATTTTACCAAATTAATGTAAAAACAAACCCTAGCAAGTCTACTAAACAGATCCTTCAAACTATGAATGTGTTCCTCCTAAAAATCACTTTAAAAATATCATCAATATAAACATTACACTTGGGAAATCCCTGCAAAACCCAATTCAACAAACGCTGAAAAGTGGAGAAAGCATCTTTCATACCATACGGCATTACACGATATTGATATAACCCATCAAGCGTTACAAACGCAGAAACTCTCTTAGAACTCTCAGTCAACAGCACTTGCCAGTAACCCCTTAGCAAATAAAATTTACTGATAAATTTTGCTTGACCAACTTGATCAACACTGTCATCTATCCAAAGGATAGAATAAGTGTCAGCTACAAAGCACAAATTCATTTTGCGATAGTAAGTGACAAAACGCATACTACCATCAGGCTTTGGAACCGAAATATACTTTAGAGGGAGAACTCCAATCACTTTGATTAGGCCCGATGAGATGATTATCTAACATATATTGAATCTCAAACCCACATTTATTCACACTTGCAAGGACCAACACGAGAAGGATGCTGCTTAACAATGTGATCACCATCATCAACATTATGGAACAACACATTTGTCTTTGGCGGCACAACAAGAAACACACATGAATACATGTCAAGCAACTATTTCACATCAAATGAGGAAACTTTACATTTAGGTGCACCAGAATTTCAGAGTTGCATACTCTGAATGGCGACCCTAGAGACTTGGCATTAAGATCACCATTTTCATCCTCTTCATTTTTCTCCTCTACACTAATGACTGTGGCTGTCTTGGCTTCTTCATTTCGTTCATGATATACTTTAAGTATGTTGATATGATACACACGTCTCTACTGTCCTTTATCAGATGTACTGAATACACAGTCAGTGTCACTTATTCTCCTCTCAGTCACATATGGTCCATTAAATTTGACACTCGATACATTTCCAGGATCAGGAAGTAACACTAGGACTTTATCATCGGGCTGGAATTTTCTAGCTCTTTATGAACAGTCGTACAAAGTCTTCATGTTTTTCTGGGTCATCTTAAAATGTTCACTGACTGTAAGACAGGCTGTCTTGAATCTTTCTTGAAATTGAGAAACCTAATCTAAAAGATTATACTTTGCTGTTTCATTCATTTACTTCTCCTTTAGCATCTTCAATGGTCCCATAACATTATGGTCAAACACCAGCTCAAGCAAACTAAACCCAAGGGATTCTTGAACATTCTCCCAATAGGCAAACAACAGACTTCCTGTCAAAAACGTGGTTATCTACAGTATTAAGCTCTATGGGTAGTACACCAAATGAGTATTTGGTAGAGTAGGAGCCAAGGTCTTACTTTCTTCTTTCTTCTTCAACTTAAAACGCTTAGACACTTTGTGACCAGGTTTCTTACAATAACTACACATTACAGAATTGCCACTAGTTGACTTGCTATTCAAACTGCTACTTTGAGACTTGGCATGTGAATAATAACTAGACCGTTGACTTTCAACAGTTTTACTAGTGTGCTTATCTGTGTCCCTATTGTCTTTTGACTTAATAAACTTGTGAGCCAGTACATAGTCATCAGCACACACAGCTGTTTCACGAAGGGTAGGTAAATTTTTCTCATTTAATTAAATTTGAATTTCCTCACTAACACGCTTCGTAAACTGCTCAATTGAAATAATTTCCTTTAATCTCATAAAAATTATCCTCACATTCTGCTGTCTTACACCATTTATCAAGCCAATTTGTCCGTCCTCTACTAAATGCTACATATGTCTGCTTGTCTTGTTTGGTCCAGCTCCTGAACTCTATTCTATGAGCTTCTGGAGCTATTCCATAGGCCTCCAGAAATAGTATTTTTCAAGAATTCATAATCATCATCTCTATCCTCAGGAATGGAAGCAGAGACTTTTTTGTACCCTGCTACACAAAACTCCTGACAATATAAATGTCCCATTTTCTGTTTCCCATTTGTATTTCTATCATTTCTCTCAAAAATAGACAAAATATTCCTCCAAATCCTTGTCAGTAA
>NC_090727.1:190042681-190047681 GCF_036898095.1 Palaemon carinicauda
AGGTCTTTTGTGTCTCGCCTTTTGTGAATCAGTTTAAAGATAGAGTTTTTCCAAGTTGTAGGTATAGAGCATTCTTGCAGACATTTGGTGTAGAGTTTAGCCAGTTTTATTAAAAAATTCTTACATCTATCATTAAATCAATAGTTTGGCCATCTTCTGCTGTTTTGCCTCTTTTCATACCTTTTTAATGCTTTCTTTACTTCTCCTACTGTTACGCTTGGTACCGGCTCAGAAGTTTTGTTATTCTTAATGATGAAATTATTTCTTATATCACTATTGCATAGTATTGTATAGAAATACTCTGGAATTTTTATCACTCCATCTCAATTGAGGATAATATTTCTAGTTTCATCCTTTAAACCGAACATCTGTTGGCTCCATGTTCCAAGTCTTCTTTTCATCAATTTGATGCTTCTTCCTTTTTTCAGTGTTTCCTCAATTTTGGTCTTATTATGTTTATGAGCATCTTGGATTTTTAGTTTATTTACTGTTTTCGATAGTTTTGTTAGTTCTATTCCATCTCTCACAGATTTTACCCTCATTCCCAATCTTCTCCTAGAAGAGCTGCTTACCATAGCTAAGAGTCTCTTCTACCCTTACCAAGAGGAAAGTAGCAACTGAACAATTACGGTGCAGTAGTTAACCCCTTGAGTGAAAAAGAATTGTTTGGTAATCTCTGTGTTGTCAGGTGTATGAGGACAGAGAATATGTAAAGAATAGGACAGAGTATTCGGTGTATGAGTAGGCAAAAGGAAAATGAACTATAACCAGAGAAAAGGAACCAATGTAGTACTGTCTGGCCAGTCAAAGGAGCCCATAACTCTCTAGCGGTAGTATCTCAACGGGTGGCTGGGGCCCTGGCCAACCTACTACCAATAGGACAAGAAAAGCAGCCCGTAAAGTAAAGTAAGTAAAATATACTGGACCGGGTGCCCTTTTTGGGATAAAATAGTATGACAAATATCTCTCTCTCTCTCTCTCTCTCTCTCTCTCTCTCTCTCTCTCTCTCTCTCTCTCTCTCTCTCTCTCTCTCTCTCTCAAGTATTCCCGGCTCATTTGCATGCAGGTGAGTTCGCCCTGTATCGTGGCAAGGATAAATTGCTCACTCCTTTAAAATGTTTTCAATTGGAAGAGCGGCCGATGTTCTTCCTGCCACATCTGTCCTCATCAGCGAGTTCAGTGGCTCTTACAACGTCGCCTTGTGAAGGGAAGAACTCGAGTTACCGACGCACGCTAACTATTTCCCAGTCACATTTTTCTTGTAAGGAGAAAGAGGGTTTCAATCTTGTAGAGAATATAAAAGGGCATATTTATTATACTGTTTTAATTCCGGAATTTGTTTACGACTTCAAGTATTAAGTTATTTTTAAGTCATTTCAATATAATCATTCTCTTCCATTCTTATTTCAGTGCTGCTACCAGTTAATGAATAAGGTATAAAATAAACCACAATAATTGTATCAGCAGATGATCTCCTAACTGACTGATTGTGCATTATTTAGTGTCACAATTTTCTAGGTTAATGGCGCATTGCCAATGAGGTGAATGATGAATAAATTTATTTCTACATGAATGGACAAAAATTCCGTTAATAACTTCAATAGAAAAATATTCAAATAAACAATGAATAGATGTCATTAAAAGTTATTTGACAGCATCCAGATAGAAGGAACAAGTGGCAGATATAATACAGAGTTAAAAGAATTTCGAAACACTACCAGTCATCAAAGGTAATATTGTTAAGATAGATAAGTCTTAAATGACAATTACTTGAACTGAAGAGAAAGGTTCAACGACTGAAATGCTTGATTTCACGTGTCCAATTTTAGTATGCATACGTGATTATGTCTGATATACTTTTCATGAATGGAGATTTTGTATGTTTTGAGCTAACGTTGGGTTTGTATATGTTATGTGAAGTATGTAGGTCATGCATTGCTATCATTCCTGTCAACTGTCACGCATCTTGCGTGAGACTCACGCATTTTAGCCTCCTGTCACACACTCAAGCGCACTTACTTACTTAAAAAAAAAAAAAAAAAAAAAAAAAAAAAAAAAAAAAAACAACATCAATAACACACGATATGACAATTGGGAACTATCTAAAAGATTATTACTTAATAAAGATTTCCGACCTATTTTTATACATTATTTGATCTGTAAATAAACTGCAGCGCGTGTAGTATTCATAACCATGATAGATGCAGTTTAAAACTGTTGCTTTGATTTGATTAATTTAAAGGACAATGTAGAAAGGGACAAGTGTCTTACTCGAGCAGTTGTGTTTATTTTATATTGTATATTGCCTTTACTACAACTCTACAAGAACTGGAAATTTGAAATGTTATTTATTTTGAAATATAATTTAATGACTATTTTCAATGTGTGCATGGCTAAAATTACCATAGGCATTCCTATATCAAAAACTACAATTATTTCCTGACTGGGTAACTATATACCAACATGACATATAAAAAGGATATATTACATGAAAAATTATTACAGAAAATACAAATTACTAGGTATGTAAATTTATGACATTATTTTATGTTTCACAAATTATATTTTTAAGAAAATTATGCCACCAGAGGCCTTCAAATGCCCCTCTAAACCTAAAAAATTGTTTTTGGAAGCCTTACGATTCCCCACCAGGGCATTAGCCTGGACCTGACATGGAATGTGGACCCCAGCTTAGTTATCCAGAAGGGGGTGAAAGCTCTTGGTTACGTATGAAAATTTTATGTGTATGTTCTACGTATGTATATAAGTTTATGTGTATTTTACCTATGTGGGTTGTGTGAATTTTACGTATGTAGGAAATCAACCCAGGCAAATTTGCTCACGTAATGGTAAGTGCGAAACTCGAGACTCTTATAGTCATGAAAGGAAAAACAAAATAGTATTTCATAAAAAAAAAAAAAACACATACGTAATAAAAAAAATTCGATAAATGATTATATCTCCAAAAAGGTCTTTCTGTATAATCACTGAAATTACGTATTTAACAATATACCTCAATACCCACCAAGTGATTTCACACATCTTAGATCAAGAAAATCTTTTGTCACAATGAATATTAAACGGCACCTGTGTCAAAAATATTTCCTAAAACATGAATCATAACAGCATATTAAGACCTAAGAAAATTATCTATTCAATGAAAATAAACCTTTAAACAAGTCCAAAGACTGCATCCGGACTAACGCCCACCACTCACCAGGTTAAAAGGTCACTCATGAATGGCAGAGGCAAGGGACAATGATAATAGCCCTAGAGACAGATGATATATCCATATGATCAACGCCTAAGAACCATCTCCACCCAAGGTTGGGACAGGGAGGACCAGGTAATGGATGCTGATAATTCATATTTATATGTGTGTGTGTGTGTAGAGAGAGAGAGAGAGAGAGAGAGAGAGAGAGAGAGAGAGAGAGAGAGAGAGAGAGATAAATAACTGAGCAATGACAATCTTTTGAAATTGAACACTTGCTTATAAAAAGCATAATTTACAAAGTCATAGATGAATGATTGCGAAAATAAACACATTCATATATGTATATATATATATATATATATATATATATATATATATATATATATATACATATGTTTATATATATACACACATATATATATATATATATATATATATATATATATATATATATATATATATATATATATATATATATATATATATAGCCTACGCACATGCACACACCTATATATACATAGGATTTCTGAAATAAATTGGTGTTTGATAATTCAAAAGTTAAATAAATTACAACCACAATTGGTTTCTAGCCGGCCTTGTGAAAGTCTCTGTCACAAGGCCGGCTAGAAACCAATTGTGGTTGTAATTTATTTAACTTACCAAAATTTCAAAAGGTGACAGCTGTGATCCTTTGTTGTCTGCTCAAGAAACAAAATCGAACAAACAAAATATAGAAAAACATCGTATCTCGTTTAACGAAAAATCCACAAGTCTAAAGTAGGCCTTTTGTTTCGTGCCCTAAAAGCTTCCCTGGAGGGCTTCCGTCCCTGGGGGAAGAGGAGGAAGAGTTGGGGGGGGGGGGGGGGGGGAGGTGTTGATAGGTATAGGCATTCGGCTCTTGACGACTGGGATAAATGAAAGAATCCATTTCACCAGAAGAGATGGGTTTGTTATAGTTTATTTTATTTTATTTTCATACTTATTCAACTCCAATTGCTATGTGAATTTTTCAATTTCTTCCTCATTTTCGTTTAATTATGATTTTTTTCCTTTGGAAGCAAACTGATGAATTCAATCTATATTTTACCATTTCACAAATGTATTCTTTATCTTGCATATAGATGGAATTCTTTTACTTTTAAAGTTGATGAATCTAATCCTTACTTTGTAAAGATATTGACTAATTCCTCATTTGATACATAATCATATAAATATATAACAATTCTTCATGAGGTTAAGAGATTTTCATTAGTGTATCACCAACCCGGAATCGACCCCAGGAAGTAGAAAAAATTCAAGGTCTTGCATGTAAGTGTAGAAATAAGTTGTGGGAGTTGCTACATGCCGATAATTTGATGATTGTCACCGAAAGTGAGGAAGACTTACAGAGAAGAGACTTTGCAGATGAGTGGCTTGAGGGGAAATGTGGATAAGCCTGTAGCTATGGTGAGCAGTAAAAATAGTAGGGACAGGATAGCCATACTTGAAAGAAGAGGTTTAGTCATAAAACAGTTAGAACAATATTTAGATACTTGGAATCTATTATAAGTCGAGAGGGAGGATGTGAGCAAGAAGTTCAGAATAGAATAAAAGTAGCCCAGAGAAAGTGGAGGGAGGTAATAGGACTGGTATGTGATAAGAAAAGGCCAGTAAAGCTAAAAGTTAAGATCTATAGCACAGTAATAAGACCAGTGTAAATGCATGGACCAGAAACGTGGGCTCTTAGACGAAAGAGGAAGCAAAGCTTGACAGAACAGTGATGAGAATTCTGAGATGGATTATGGGA
>NC_090727.1:190052681-190075181 GCF_036898095.1 Palaemon carinicauda
AGTCATTTTTTCTACTCATGGCGGCCGTGACAGGATTATGTTGGTTGTTAAGAGTTACTGCTGGTTCGCTTCCAAGCTAGTCAGACGAGGTGTAATATAACATTTATATTTCCTTGGTTAAATTTTAAGATTACGTATATTTCCATTGCCGTTTTGACTTTATTAGGCTTTATATTCTTACTGAAACTGGTATCAAGATGACCGAGTTATTGATTAAATCACGAAAATATGTTAGAAAGTCCGTTACTGAAATTTACAATAAGAAGGATCAGTTTTCATCATATAGTGATATTGAACGTTCTACACTGAAACTGAGGCTTGAAGAGCATTTCACGAAATTATCTGACTTAGATTCTTAAATACAAAATTCAAAGTTTTCTACTGCATGTGATGAAGCTGCTTTGTTTGTTGAGCTTGATGCATGTGAACAGTACAAAACTAAAATTCAAGAGAGCATCTCTACTTTACAAAATTTACCTCAGGTTCGGCATCTGCCTATAGATAATCAGTCATATCAGTCCTTGTTAAAGAGTCCTCATGCTCCTTTACCAACCTTCAATAGTACTGAAGGCGAAGATCTTGGGAAGTTTTTTGTAGAATTTGAACAAACCCTTTCAAAGTTTAAGTTCCCAGAATATGATAAGTTATTGTTGTTAAAACAGCAGGTAAAGGGAAGAGCTCTTACATTAATTAACACTTTGGATGTTCAAAGTCAGAGTTATGCTGATGCAAAAGCTTTGCTAGAGAAGGCTTTAGGCTCAAGAGAAGTTCAAATTTTTGATACCATAAAGCAAATCTCTTCAATAAAACTTTCAGATGATTATGATCCTTTTGAATATATTGGGAAAGTAAGCAATTTAGTATCAACCGTTAAGACCTTAAATATTTATGTTGACATGTTTCTTCAGTTCTTCTTCTGGAATGGCTTAAATGAGAAATTTTAGTGTCATATGACTGCCATAATTAACAAAATTAGGCCATCTCTTGCATTGATTAGGGATAATTTCTTTGATGCTAGTGAGAGATATTTACAAGGTAAAAAATTTAAGAAAGTGGAGAAACAAAAGTCTGACACTACTAGCTTTGCTGCCAAGGTTTCTTTTGACTCTAAAATAGGTAAATGCAGCATTTGTAGTAAATTAGGCAAAGATTCAAGTCATTTTTTGAGTAGATGTTCTAACTTTGTATCTAGCTAAGATAAAAGAAAAAAAAGTGGAGGAACTGGGTGCTTGCTCAAAGTGTGGCTATCCTAATCACATATTATCAGAATGCAGATTCAGATTTAATTCCAGATGTAAAAGCTGCAAAGGCTGGCATATGTCATTTTTGTGTCCCGATGAAAAAGGTGCTACCAGTATTAAAGAAAAGAATCCAAATTCCGAAAAGAAAATAGAAAGTAAAGCCAGTAACAGTACTGATAGAGTTAGAAACTCTGAGAGTGGTAATGGAGATGTAGCTGGTAGTTCAAGCAGTAGTGTTGCTGCTATAACTGAAGTTTTAAATTGTGAGGTTGAGGATATACAATTTTGCCAACTTTTAATATTTCAATTAAAGGTACCAATTTCAGGGTCCTTAAAGACACTGGATGTCAAGCAAATTACATTGAACAAAATTTGGCTCAAGATTTAAATTTGAAAGTTGTAAATAATGGAGTTTCTTTAACCATTAATGGTATTAATTCCTCTAAGAATTATAAGACTAAAAATGTTTAAATTGAGTTGCCAATTGGTAGCAATAGTTACATTGTATATGCATTTTGTCTTCCCTCAATTGGTTTCATTGCAGTTACCTGGGTTAAATGAAGTAATCAGTGGGTTTGTTTCAAAGGGATACAAGCTAGCAGATCGGGGATTGTTAAATTCTGCAGATAGGATAGACGATATTAAATTTATATTAGGATCAGTCCTTGCATTGTATCCCTGAAAAGGATATAGTATTTGGGAAATCCAATGACTCCATTTATTCTGATACATGCTTGGGTATATTATTAAAGGGAGACATAAATAAATTAAAGAGCAATTTAAGATTCTTGAAGCCTTGTTCTTCAATGAAGTCAGATGTGCAACATATGTTAAAAGCTTTAAATGTATTTCCAACAGGGACGAAAGAGAACGTTTCAGTTAAATCTTCATCTTTAAATGACCTGGAGACTTCTAATACATATGAGTTGTTTGATGATCATGGTCAGATAATAGAATCTGAGTTTAATAGGGCTACAAATGAATGCTTAGAACTCTCTTGTAAATATTATGTTGGGGAAGACAGAGGTCAATATCATGAAGATAATGTAGATCTGAATGACAGGCTTATAGAGTATGCTTTAGAAGAAACCCATAGGACTGTTGATGGAAGATTGTGTATGCCACTGTTATGGAACCCGAAAGTTAGTCATCTACTAGGCAGCAACTACAATTTAGCCAAATCAGTGTTGAAAACCTTCATCTAAATTAGAAAAATTACCTGATAAGTTAGCCTTGGTAAATGACACCTTTAAGACTCAGGAGACATTAGGCATCATAGAAAGAATTGAGAATCTTAAGGAAAATATGACCAAAGCCATTGATTACCCCATATGAATTGTTAAAGAGCTGACCAAGAATATTTACGATGAAGTTACTGGGGCTAAATTAATGCTAGGTAAAAGTCGAAGATTTGTCAAGCGTCATGTGACAAGCCTGATTCCCTTAATGTCAAGTGACCATTGACAGCATGGCTGTTTCACAGGAAGACATTTAATCTGTATATATTATTAATTGAGTTTATTTTGTTTTAAATTTATTTTCCATTGACTTTTCAGATGAAAATTCAATCCCTCCCTTCGGAGTGTATAAAATATATATTTAAATATATATTCCTATAATATTTTGTTAAAAGTTTATGGATATTTTGGGTGATTGAGAATTTTTTTTTATGATCAGTAATTACCTTACCTGGAGAAACATTCCTTGGAATTGATAATTATCTCCGTAGTTTACTTTAGAATTTCTTTGAATTTGTTTCTTTCAATTTGTTTATTCTAATTTAATTCTGGTTTGTTCAATTAATGTTTGAGGCTTTATTTTTCCTATATCACTGTAAATAAAATTTTGCTAATTAACTGACCTCAGCCTTCCTTGTGCAAACCAAAGTAAATAGGAATTAAAGGTAACTACTAACTACCTAATGTTCTGAATATTCCGAGCCAAACAACTCTACGAAGTAACCTCGAAGTCACTGTTGGAAGGGAAAATCAGTCCAACACCAACCGTCAAGGAGTGATTACTCTCGTTCACCTCACCTTATCTTGGGATATTTTATCAATTCTATTCTTCGTCGTAGTGCTGGACATTTTCTTCAGGACTCTACGACGATGGGACTCATTGTGTTTAGTGTTACGAATACCATGAAGAACTGAATTAACTCTACACCTCGTCTGATGAATGTGGAGGCGACCAGCAACAAAGGCTATGGAATTATCATATCCATGCTTTTTCGTCCTATGAAGTCATTATAAGGTGGGTCATTGTATTGATTGGCACAATAGTAGTGGCATTTCTTGGTGACTTTTATCATCCTCAAGTCAAAAAATAAATAAAGCCTTGAACTCAGTAATTGAAAATAGCTCTTGAAAGTAGGTTTGTTTATAGGCTACTCTAATTAAAATTATCAATTGTCTACCTTAAATTGCTTGTTTACTGAAATTCGGCCTTTTAACATATATTCTTAAGTGATGCCCTCATCGCATATATTTCATTTGTTAATTAGGTCAAAATATTGAAATGGTTGGCATATAATTTGCAATTCTGGAAATTAATATCAAATTTATATAAGTTTTGGAGGTGAATTTAACTTGTTTATTTGCCTTTCTATATTGTAAACTATTTTAGCGTAGTCAAAAACTATATTTATATTTCATTTAAACAATTCTATACAAATTCTGGTTTCCAATTTGAATTGGGTGGTTAAAGATTTATCTATCCTTTAGGGCTGGCTCAAGGTGGAGTGGAAAGCTTGGGACAGGAGTAAATCTGCCAATGCTTCTAGGTTTGCTTTACCAGAAGCAATCGCTACTCCAAGTGAACTAGCATCAACTGACAACCAACCATATACAATAAATTTGTCAAAATTATTTAAAATCTACAGATGTTAGTTTCTGTATTACAAATAAATATTTGTTATAACACGGTCGTTTGTTCCAAGTCATTTTTTCTACTCATGGCGGCCGTGACAGGATTGATTATGTTGGTTGTTAAGAGTTACTGCTGGTTCGCTTCCAAGCTAGTCAGACGAGGTGTAATATAACATTTATATTTCCTTGGTTAAATTTTAAGATTACGTATATTTCCATTGCCGTTTTGACTTTATTAGGCTTTATATTCTTACTGAAACTGGTATCAAGATGACCGAGTTATTGATTAAATCACGAAAATATGTTAGAAAGTCCGTTACTGAAATTTACAATAAGAAGGATCAGTTTTCATCATATAGTGATATTGAACGTTCTACACTGAAACTGAGGCTTGAAGAGCATTTCACGAAATTATCTGACTTAGATTCTTAAATACAAAATTCAAAGTTTTCTACTGCATGTGATGAAGCTGCTTTGTTTGTTGAGCTTGATGCATGTGAACAGTACAAAACTAAAATTCAAGAGAGCATCTCTACTTTACAAAATTTACCTCAGGTTCGGCATCTGCCTATAGATAATCAGTCATATCAGTCCTTGTTAAAGAGTCCTCATGCTCCTTTACCAACCTTCAATAGTACTGAAGGCGAAGATCTTGGGAAGTTTTTTGTAGAATTTGAACAAACCCTTTCAAAGTTTAAGTTCCCAGAATATGATAAGTTATTGTTGTTAAAACAGCAGGTAAAGGGAAGAGCTCTTACATTAATTAACACTTTGGATGTTCAAAGTCAGAGTTATGCTGATGCAAAAGCTTTGCTAGAGAAGGCTTTAGGCTCAAGAGAAGTTCAAATTTTTGATACCATAAAGCAAATCTCTTCAATAAAACTTTCAGATGATTATGATCCTTTTGAATATATTGGGAAAGTAAGCAATTTAGTATCAACCGTTAAGACCTTAAATATTTATGTTGACATGTTTCTTCAGTTCTTCTTCTGGAATGGCTTAAATGAGAAATTTTAGTGTCATATGACTGCCATAATTAACAAAATTAGGCCATCTCTTGCATTGATTAGGGATAATTTCTTTGATGCTAGTGAGAGATATTTACAAGGTAAAAAATTTAAGAAAGTGGAGAAACAAAAGTCTGACACTACTAGCTTTGCTGCCAAGGTTTCTTTTGACTCTAAAATAGGTAAATGCAGCATTTGTAGTAAATTAGGCAAAGATTCAAGTCATTTTTTGAGTAGATGTTCTAACTTTGTATCTAGCTAAGATAAAAGAAAAAAAAGTGGAGGAACTGGGTGCTTGCTCAAAGTGTGGCTATCCTAATCACATATTATCAGAATGCAGATTCAGATTTAATTCCAGATGTAAAAGCTGCAAAGGCTGGCATATGTCATTTTTGTGTCCCGATGAAAAAGGTGCTACCAGTATTAAAGAAAAGAATCCAAATTCCGAAAAGAAAATAGAAAGTAAAGCCAGTAACAGTACTGATAGAGTTAGAAACTCTGAGAGTGGTAATGGAGATGTAGCTGGTAGTTCAAGCAGTAGTGTTGCTGCTATAACTGAAGTTTTAAATTGTGAGGTTGAGGATATACAATTTTGCCAACTTTTAATATTTCAATTAAAGGTACCAATTTCAGGGTCCTTAAAGACACTGGATGTCAAGCAAATTACATTGAACAAAATTTGGCTCAAGATTTAAATTTGAAAGTTGTAAATAATGGAGTTTCTTTAACCATTAATGGTATTAATTCCTCTAAGAATTATAAGACTAAAAATGTTTAAATTGAGTTGCCAATTGGTAGCAATAGTTACATTGTATATGCATTTTGTCTTCCCTCAATTGGTTTCATTGCAGTTACCTGGGTTAAATGAAGTAATCAGTGGGTTTGTTTCAAAGGGATACAAGCTAGCAGATCGGGGATTGTTAAATTCTGCAGATAGGATAGACGATATTAAATTTATATTAGGATCAGTCCTTGCATTGTATCCCTGAAAAGGATATAGTATTTGGGAAATCCAATGACTCCATTTATTCTGATACATGCTTGGGTATATTATTAAAGGGAGACATAAATAAATTAAAGAGCAATTTAAGATTCTTGAAGCCTTGTTCTTCAATGAAGTCAGATGTGCAACATATGTTAAAAGCTTTAAATGTATTTCCAACAGGGACGAAAGAGAACGTTTCAGTTAAATCTTCATCTTTAAATGACCTGGAGACTTCTAATACATATGAGTTGTTTGATGATCATGGTCAGATAATAGAATCTGAGTTTAATAGGGCTACAAATGAATGCTTAGAACTCTCTTGTAAATATTATGTTGGGGAAGACAGAGGTCAATATCATGAAGATAATGTAGATCTGAATGACAGGCTTATAGAGTATGCTTTAGAAGAAACCCATAGGACTGTTGATGGAAGATTGTGTATGCCACTGTTATGGAACCCGAAAGTTAGTCATCTACTAGGCAGCAACTACAATTTAGCCAAATCAGTGTTGAAAACCTTCATCTAAATTAGAAAAATTACCTGATAAGTTAGCCTTGGTAAATGACACCTTTAAGACTCAGGAGACATTAGGCATCATAGAAAGAATTGAGAATCTTAAGGAAAATATGACCAAAGCCATTGATTACCCCATAGGAATTGTTAAAGAGCTGACCAAGAATATTTACGATGAAGTTACTGGGGCTAAATTAATGCTAGGTAAAAGTCGAAGATTTGTCAAGCGTCATGTGACAAGCCTGATTCCCTTAATGTCAAGTGACCATTGACAGCATGGCTGTTTCACAGGAAGACATTTAATCTGTATATATTATTAATTGAGTTTATTTTGTTTTAAATTTATTTTCCATTGACTTTTCAGATGAAAATTCAATCCCTCCCTTCGGAGTGTATAAAATATATATTTAAATATATATTCCTATAATATTTTGTTAAAAGTTTATGGATATTTTGGGTGATTGAGAATTTTTTTTTATGATCAGTAATTACCTTACCTGGAGAAACATTCCTTGGAATTGATAATTATCTCCGTAGTTTACTTTAGAATTTCTTTGAATTTGTTTCTTTCAATTTGTTTATTCTAATTTAATTCTGGTTTGTTCAATTAATGTTTGAGGCTTTATTTTTCCTATATCACTGTAAATAAAATTTTGCTAATTAACTGACCTCAGCCTTCCTTGTGCAAACCAAAGTAAATAGGAATTAAAGGTAACTACTAACTACCTAATGTTCTGAATATTCCGAGCCAAACAACTCTACGAAGTAACCTCGAAGTCACTGTTGGAAGGGAAAATCAGTCCAACACCAACCGTCAAGGAGTGATTACTCTCGTTCACCTCACCTTATCTTGGGATATTTTATCAATTCTATTCTTCGTCGTAGTGCTGGACATTTTCTTCAGGACTCTACGACGATGGGACTCATTGTGTTTAGTGTTACGAATACCATGAAGAACTGAATTAACTCTACACCTCGTCTGATGAATGTGGAGGCGACCAGCAACAAAGGCTATGGAATTATCATATCCATGCTTTTTCGTCCTATGAAGTCATTATAAGGTGGGTCATTGTATTGATTGGCACAATAGTAGTGGCATTTCTTGGTGACTTTTATCATCCTCAAGTCAAAAAATAAATAAAGCCTTGAACTCAGTAATTGAAAATAGCTCTTGAAAGTAGGTTTGTTTATAGGCTACTCTAATTAAAATTATCAATTGTCTACCTTAAATTGCTTGTTTACTGAAATTCGGCCTTTTAACATATATTCTTAAGTGATGCCCTCATCGCATATATTTCATTTGTTAATTAGGTCAAAATATTGAAATGGTTGGCATATAATTTGCAATTCTGGAAATTAATATCAAATTTATATAAGTTTTGGAGGTGAATTTAACTTGTTTATTTGCCTTTCTATATTGTAAACTATTTTAGCGTAGTCAAAAACTATATTTATATTTCATTTAAACAATTCTATACAAATTCTGGTTTCCAATTTGAATTGGGTGGTTAAAGATTTATCTATCCTTTAGGGCTGGCTCAAGGTGGAGTGGAAAGCTTGGGACAGGAGTAAATCTGCCAATGCTTCTAGGTTTGCTTTACCAGAAGCAATCGCTACTCCAAGTGAACTAGCATCAACTGACAACCAACCATATACAATAAATTTGTCAAAATTATTTAAAATCTACAGATGTTAGTTTCTGTATTACAAATAAATATTTGTTATAACACGGTCGTTTGTTCCAAGTCATTTTTTCTACTCATGGCGGCCGTGACAGGATTGATTATGTTGGTTGTTAAGAGTTACTGCTGGTTCGCTTCCAAGCTAGTCAGACGAGGTGTAATATAACATTTATATTTCCTTGGTTAAATTTTAAGATTACGTATATTTCCATTGCCGTTTTGACTTTATTAGGCTTTATATTCTTACTGAAACTGGTATCAAGATGACAGAGTTATTGATTAAATCACGAAAATGTTAGAAAGTCCGTTACTGAAATTTACAATAAGAAGGATCAGTTTTCATCATATAGTGATATTGAACGTTCTACACTGAAACTGAGGCTTGAAGAGCATTTCACGAAATTATCTGACTTAGATTCTTAAATACAAAATTCAAAGTTTTCTACTGCATGTGATGAAGCTGCTTTGTTTGTTGAGCTTGATGCATGTGAACAGTACAAAACTAAAATTCAAGAGAGCATCTCTACTTTACAAAATTTACCTCAGGTTCGGCATCTGCCTATAGATAATCAGTCATATCAGTCCTTGTTAAAGAGTCCTCATGCTCCTTTACCAACCTTCAATAGTACTGAAGGCGAAGATCTTGGGAAGTTTTTTGTAGAATTTGAACAAACCCTTTCAAAGTTTAAGTTCCCAGAATATGATAAGTTATTGTTGTTAAAACAGCAGGTAAAGGGAAGAGCTCTTACATTAATTAACACTTTGGATGTTCAAAGTCAGAGTTATGCTGATGCAAAAGCTTTGCTAGAGAAGGCTTTAGGCTCAAGAGAAGTTCAAATTTTTGATACCATAAAGCAAATCTCTTCAATAAAACTTTCAGATGATTATGATCCTTTTGAATATATTGGGAAAGTAAGCAATTTAGTATCAACCGTTAAGACCTTAAATATTTATGTTGACATGTTTCTTCAGTTCTTCTTCTGGAATGGCTTAAATGAGAAATTTTAGTGTCATATGACTGCCATAATTAACAAAATTAGGCCATCTCTTGCATTGATTAGGGATAATTTCTTTGATGCTAGTGAGAGATATTTACAAGGTAAAAAATTTAAGAAAGTGGAGAAACAAAAGTCTGACACTACTAGCTTTGCTGCCAAGGTTTCTTTTGACTCTAAAATAGGTAAATGCAGCATTTGTAGTAAATTAGGCAAAGATTCAAGTCATTTTTTGAGTAGATGTTCTAACTTTGTATCTAGCTAAGATAAAAGAAAAAAAAGTGGAGGAACTGGGTGCTTGCTCAAAGTGTGGCTATCCTAATCACATATTATCAGAATGCAGATTCAGATTTAATTCCAGATGTAAAAGCTGCAAAGGCTGGCATATGTCATTTTTGTGTCCCGATGAAAAAGGTGCTACCAGTATTAAAGAAAAGAATCCAAATTCCGAAAAGAAAATAGAAAGTAAAGCCAGTAACAGTACTGATAGAGTTAGAAACTCTGAGAGTGGTAATGGAGATGTAGCTGGTAGTTCAAGCAGTAGTGTTGCTGCTATAACTGAAGTTTTAAATTGTGAGGTTGAGGATATACAATTTTGCCAACTTTTAATATTTCAATTAAAGGTACCAATTTCAGGGTCCTTAAAGACACTGGATGTCAAGCAAATTACATTGAACAAAATTTGGCTCAAGATTTAAATTTGAAAGTTGTAAATAATGGAGTTTCTTTAACCATTAATGGTATTAATTCCTCTAAGAATTATAAGACTAAAAATGTTTAAATTGAGTTGCCAATTGGTAGCAATAGTTACATTGTATATGCATTTTGTCTTCCCTCAATTGGTTTCATTGCAGTTACCTGGGTTAAATGAAGTAATCAGTGAGTTTGTTTCAAAGGGATACAAGCTAGCAGATCGGGGATTGTTAAATTCTGCAGATAGGATAGACGATATTAAATTTATATTAGGATCAGTCCTTGCATTGTATCCCTGAAAAGGATATAGTATTTGGGAAATCCAATGACTCCATTTATTCTGATACATGCTTGGGTATATTATTAAAGGGAGACATAAATAAATTAAAGAGCAATTTAAGATTCTTGAAGCCTTGTTCTTCAATGAAGTCAGATGTGCAACATATGTTAAAAGCTTTAAATGTATTTCCAACAGGGACGAAAGAGAACGTTTCAGTTAAATCTTCATCTTTAAATGACCTGGAGACTTCTAATACATATGAGTTGTTTGATGATCATGGTCAGATAATAGAATCTGAGTTTAATAGGGCTACAAATGAATGCTTAGAACTCTCTTGTAAATATTATGTTGGGGAAGACAGAGGTCAATATCATGAAGATAATGTAGATCTGAATGACAGGCTTATAGAGTATGCTTTAGAAGAAACCCATAGGACTGTTGATGGAAGATTGTGTATGCCACTGTTATGGAACCCGAAAGTTAGTCATCTACTAGGCAGCAACTACAATTTAGCCAAATCAGTGTTGAAAACCTTCATCTAAATTAGAAAAATTACCTGATAAGTTAGCCTTGGTAAATGACACCTTTAAGACTCAGGAGACATTAGGCATCATAGAAAGAATTGAGAATCTTAAGGAAAATATGACCAAAGCCATTGATTACCCCATAGGAATTGTTAAAGAGCTGACCAAGAATATTTACGATGAAGTTACTGGGGCTAAATTAATGCTAGGTAAAAGTCGAAGATTTGTCAAGCGTCATGTGACAAGCCTGATTCCCTTAATGTCAAGTGACCATTGACAGCATGGCTGTTTCACAGGAAGACATTTAATCTGTATATATTATTAATTGAGTTTATTTTGTTTTAAATTTATTTTCCATTGACTTTTCAGATGAAAATTCAATCCCTCCCTTCGGAGTGTATAAAATATATATTTAAATATATATTCCTATAATATTTTGTTAAAAGTTTATGGATATTTTGGGTGATTGAGAATTTTTTTTTATGATCAGTAATTACCTTACCTGGAGAAACATTCCTTGGAATTGATAATTATCTCCGTAGTTTACTTTAGAATTTCTTTGAATTTGTTTCTTTCAATTTGTTTATTCTAATTTAATTCTGGTTTGTTCAATTAATGTTTGAGGCTTTATTTTTCCTATATCACTGTAAATAAAATTTTGCTAATTAACTGACCTCAGCCTTCCTTGTGCAAACCAAAGTAAATAGGAATTAAAGGTAACTACTAACTACCTAATGTTCTGAATATTCCGAGCCAAACAACTCTACGAAGTAACCTCGAAGTCACTGTTGGAAGGGAAAATCAGTCCAACACCAACCGTCAAGGAGTGATTACTCTCGTTCACCTCACCTTATCTTGGGATATTTTATCAATTCTATTCTTCGTCGTAGTGCTGGACATTTTCTTCAGGACTCTACGACGATGGGACTCATTGTGTTTAGTGTTACGAATACCATGAAGAACTGAATTAACTCTACACCTCGTCTGATGAATGTGGAGGCGACCAGCAACAAAGGCTATGGAATTATCATATCCATGCTTTTTCGTCCTATGAAGTCATTATAAGGTGGGTCATTGTATTGATTGGCACAATAGTAGTGGCATTTCTTGGTGACTTTTATCATCCTCAAGTCAAAAAATAAATAAAGCCTTGAACTCAGTAATTGAAAATAGCTCTTGAAAGTAGGTTTGTTTATAGGCTACTCTAATTAAAATTATCAATTGTCTACCTTAAATTGCTTGTTTACTGAAATTCGGCCTTTTAACATATATTCTTAAGTGATGCCCTCATCGCATATATTTCATTTGTTAATTAGGTCAAAATATTGAAATGGTTGGCATATAATTTGCAATTCTGGAAATTAATATCAAATTTATATAAGTTTTGGAGGTGAATTTAACTTGTTTATTTGCCTTTCTATATTGTAAACTATTTTAGCGTAGTCAAAAACTATATTTATATTTCATTTAAACAATTCTATACAAATTCTGGTTTCCAATTTGAATTGGGTGGTTAAAGATTTATCTATCCTTTAGGGCTGGCTCAAGGTGGAGTGGAAAGCTTGGGACAGGAGTAAATCTGCCAATGCTTCTAGGTTTGCTTTACCAGAAGCAATCGCTACTCCAAGTGAACTAGCATCAACTGACAACCAACCATATACAATAAATTTGTCAAAATTATTTAAAATCTACAGATGTTAGTTTCTGTATTTCAAAT
The DNA here is from genome assembly GCF_036898095.1 of Palaemon carinicauda. Classification (NCBI taxonomy): domain Eukaryota; kingdom Metazoa; phylum Arthropoda; class Malacostraca; order Decapoda; family Palaemonidae; genus Palaemon; species Palaemon carinicauda. The sequence goes on from NC_090727.1 coordinate 190,065,187, forward strand.
AAATATTTGTTATAACACGGTCGTTTGTTCCAAGTCATTTTTTCTACTCATGGCGGCCGTGACAGGATTGATTATGTTGGTTGTTAAGAGTTACTGCTGGTTCGCTTCCAAGCTAGTCAGACGAGGTGTAATATAACATTTATATTTCCTTGGTTAAATTTTAAGATTACGTATATTTCCATTGCCGTTTTGACTTTATTAGGCTTTATATTCTTACTGAAACTGGTATCAAGATGACCGAGTTATTGATTAAATCACGAAAATATGTTAGAAAGTCCGTTACTGAAATTTACAATAAGAAGGATCAGTTTTCATCATATAGTGATATTGAACGTTCTACACTGAAACTGAGGCTTGAAGAGCATTTCACGAAATTATCTGACTTAGATTCTTAAATACAAAATTCAAAGTTTTCTACTGCATGTGATGAAGCTGCTTTGTTTGTTGAGCTTGATGCATGTGAACAGTACAAAACTAAAATTCAAGAGAGCATCTCTACTTTACAAAATTTACCTCAGGTTCGGCATCTGCCTATAGATAATCAGTCATATCAGTCCTTGTTAAAGAGTCCTCATGCTCCTTTACCAACCTTCAATAGTACTGAAGGCGAAGATCTTGGGAAGTTTTTTGTAGAATTTGAACAAACCCTTTCAAAGTTTAAGTTCCCAGAATATGATAAGTTATTGTTGTTAAAACAGCAGGTAAAGGGAAGAGCTCTTACATTAATTAACACTTTGGATGTTCAAAGTCAGAGTTATGCTGATGCAAAAGCTTTGCTAGAGAAGGCTTTAGGCTCAAGAGAAGTTCAAATTTTTGATACCATAAAGCAAATCTCTTCAATAAAACTTTCAGATGATTATGATCCTTTTGAATATATTGGGAAAGTAAGCAATTTAGTATCAACCGTTAAGACCTTAAATATTTATGTTGACATGTTTCTTCAGTTCTTCTTCTGGAATGGCTTAAATGAGAAATTTTAGTGTCATATGACTGCCATAATTAACAAAATTAGGCCATCTCTTGCATTGATTAGGGATAATTTCTTTGATGCTAGTGAGAGATATTTACAAGGTAAAAAATTTAAGAAAGTGGAGAAACAAAAGTCTGACACTACTAGCTTTGCTGCCAAGGTTTCTTTTGACTCTAAAATAGGTAAATGCAGCATTTGTAGTAAATTAGGCAAAGATTCAAGTCATTTTTTGAGTAGATGTTCTAACTTTGTATCTAGCTAAGATAAAAGAAAAAAAAGTGGAGGAACTGGGTGCTTGCTCAAAGTGTGGCTATCCTAATCACATATTATCAGAATGCAGATTCAGATTTAATTCCAGATGTAAAAGCTGCAAAGGCTGGCATATGTCATTTTTGTGTCCCGATGAAAAAGGTGCTACCAGTATTAAAGAAAAGAATCCAAATTCCGAAAAGAAAATAGAAAGTAAAGCCAGTAACAGTACTGATAGAGTTAGAAACTCTGAGAGTGGTAATGGAGATGTAGCTGGTAGTTCAAGCAGTAGTGTTGCTGCTATAACTGAAGTTTTAAATTGTGAGGTTGAGGATATACAATTTTGCCAACTTTTAATATTTCAATTAAAGGTACCAATTTCAGGGTCCTTAAAGACACTGGATGTCAAGCAAATTACATTGAACAAAATTTGGCTCAAGATTTAAATTTGAAAGTTGTAAATAATGGAGTTTCTTTAACCATTAATGGTATTAATTCCTCTAAGAATTATAAGACTAAAAATGTTTAAATTGAGTTGCCAATTGGTAGCAATAGTTACATTGTATATGCATTTTGTCTTCCCTCAATTGGTTTCATTGCAGTTACCTGGGTTAAATGAAGTAATCAGTGGGTTTGTTTCAAAGGGATACAAGCTAGCAGATCGGGGATTGTTAAATTCTGCAGATAGGATAGACGATATTAAATTTATATTAGGATCAGTCCTTGCATTGTATCCCTGAAAAGGATATAGTATTTGGGAAATCCAATGACTCCATTTATTCTGATACATGCTTGGGTATATTATTAAAGGGAGACATAAATAAATTAAAGAGCAATTTAAGATTCTTGAAGCCTTGTTCTTCAATGAAGTCAGATGTGCAACATATGTTAAAAGCTTTAAATGTATTTCCAACAGGGACGAAAGAGAACGTTTCAGTTAAATCTTCATCTTTAAATGACCTGGAGACTTCTAATACATATGAGTTGTTTGATGATCATGGTCAGATAATAGAATCTGAGTTTAATAGGGCTACAAATGAATGCTTAGAACTCTCTTGTAAATATTATGTTGGGGAAGACAGAGGTCAATATCATGAAGATAATGTAGATCTGAATGACAGGCTTATAGAGTATGCTTTAGAAGAAACCCATAGGACTGTTGATGGAAGATTGTGTATGCCACTGTTATGGAACCCGAAAGTTAGTCATCTACTAGGCAGCAACTACAATTTAGCCAAATCAGTGTTGAAAACCTTCATCTAAATTAGAAAAATTACCTGATAAGTTAGCCTTGGTAAATGACACCTTTAAGACTCAGGAGACATTAGGCATCATAGAAAGAATTGAGAATCTTAAGGAAAATATGACCAAAGCCATTGATTACCCCATAGGAATTGTTAAAGAGCTGACCAAGAATATTTACGATGAAGTTACTGGGGCTAAATTAATGCTAGGTAAAAGTCGAAGATTTGTCAAGCGTCATGTGACAAGCCTGATTCCCTTAATGTCAAGTGACCATTGACAGCATGGCTGTTTCACAGGAAGACATTTAATCTGTATATATTATTAATTGAGTTTATTTTGTTTTAAATTTATTTTCCATTGACTTTTCAGATGAAAATTCAATCCCTCCCTTCGGAGTGTATAAAATATATATTTAAATATATATTCCTATAATATTTTGTTAAAAGTTTATGGATATTTTGGGTGATTGAGAATTTTTTTTTATGATCAGTAATTACCTTACCTGGAGAAACATTCCTTGGAATTGATAATTATCTCCGTAGTTTACTTTAGAATTTCTTTGAATTTGTTTCTTTCAATTTGTTTATTCTAATTTAATTCTGGTTTGTTCAATTAATGTTTGAGGCTTTATTTTTCCTATATCACTGTAAATAAAATTTTGCTAATTAACTGACCTCAGCCTTCCTTGTGCAAACCAAAGTAAATAGGAATTAAAGGTAACTACTAACTACCTAATGTTCTGAATATTCCGAGCCAAACAACTCTACGAAGTAACCTCGAAGTCACTGTTGGAAGGGAAAATCAGTCCAACACCAACCGTCAAGGAGTGATTACTCTCGTTCACCTCACCTTATCTTGGGATATTTTATCAATTCTATTCTTCGTCGTAGTGCTGGACATTTTCTTCAGGACTCTACGACGATGGGACTCATTGTGTTTAGTGTTACGAATACCATGAAGAACTGAATTAACTCTACACCTCGTCTGATGAATGTGGAGGCGACCAGCAACAAAGGCTATGGAATTATCATATCCATGCTTTTTCGTCCTATGAAGTCATTATAAGGTGGGTCATTGTATTGATTGGCACAATAGTAGTGGCATTTCTTGGTGACTTTTATCATCCTCAAGTCAAAAAATAAATAAAGCCTTGAACTCAGTAATTGAAAATAGCTCTTGAAAGTAGGTTTGTTTATAGGCTACTCTAATTAAAATTATCAATTGTCTACCTTAAATTGCTTGTTTACTGAAATTCGGCCTTTTAACATATATTCTTAAGTGATGCCCTCATCGCATATATTTCATTTGTTAATTAGGTCAAAATATTGAAATGGTTGGCATATAATTTGCAATTCTGGAAATTAATATCAAATTTATATAAGTTTTGGAGGTGAATTTAACTTGTTTATTTGCCTTTCTATATTGTAAACTATTTTAGCGTAGTCAAAAACTATATTTATATTTCATTTAAACAATTCTATACAAATTCTGGTTTCCAATTTGAATTGGGTGGTTAAAGATTTATCTATCCTTTAGGGCTGGCTCAAGGTGGAGTGGAAAGCTTGGGACAGGAGTAAATCTGCCAATGCTTCTAGGTTTGCTTTACCAGAAGCAATCGCTACTCCAAGTGAACTAGCATCAACTGACAACCAACCATATACAATAAATTTGTCAAAATTATTTAAAATCTACAGATGTTAGTTTCTGTATTTCAAATAAATATTTGTTATAACACGGTCGTTTGTTCCAAGTCATTTTTTCTACTCATGGCGGCCGTGACAGGATTGATTATGTTGGTTGTTAAGAGTTACTGCTGGTTCGCTTCCAAGCTAGTCAGACGAGGTGTAATATAACATTTATATTTCCTTGGTTAAATTTTAAGATTACGTATATTTCCATTGCCGTTTTGACTTTATTAGGCTTTATATTCTTACTGAAACTGGTATCAAGATGACCGAGTTATTGATTAAATCACGAAAATATGTTAGAAAGTCCGTTACTGAAATTTACAATAAGAAGGATCAGTTTTCATCATATAGTGATATTGAACGTTCTACACTGAAACTGAGGCTTGAAGAGCATTTCACGAAATTATCTGACTTAGATTCTTAAATACAAAATTCAAAGTTTTCTACTGCATGTGATGAAGCTGCTTTGTTTGTTGAGCTTGATGCATGTGAACAGTACAAAACTAAAATTCAAGAGAGCATCTCTACTTTACAAAATTTACCTCAGGTTCGGCATCTGCCTATAGATAATCAGTCATATCAGTCCTTGTTAAAGAGTCCTCATGCTCCTTTACCAACCTTCAATAGTACTGAAGGCGAAGATCTTGGGAAGTTTTTTGTAGAATTTGAACAAACCCTTTCAAAGTTTAAGTTCCCAGAATATGATAAGTTATTGTTGTTAAAACAGCAGGTAAAGGGAAGAGCTCTTACATTAATTAACACTTTGGATGTTCAAAGTCAGAGTTATGCTGATGCAAAAGCTTTGCTAGAGAAGGCTTTAGGCTCAAGAGAAGTTCAAATTTTTGATACCATAAAGCAAATCTCTTCAATAAAACTTTCAGATGATTATGATCCTTTTGAATATATTGGGAAAGTAAGCAATTTAGTATCAACCGTTAAGACCTTAAATATTTATGTTGACATGTTTCTTCAGTTCTTCTTCTGGAATGGCTTAAATGAGAAATTTTAGTGTCATATGACTGCCATAATTAACAAAATTAGGCCATCTCTTGCATTGATTAGGGATAATTTCTTTGATGCTAGTGAGAGATATTTACAAGGTAAAAAATTTAAGAAAGTGGAGAAACAAAAGTCTGACACTACTAGCTTTGCTGCCAAGGTTTCTTTTGACTCTAAAATAGGTAAATGCAGCATTTGTAGTAAATTAGGCAAAGATTCAAGTCATTTTTTGAGTAGATGTTCTAACTTTGTATCTAGCTAAGATAAAAGAAAAAAAAGTGGAGGAACTGGGTGCTTGCTCAAAGTGTGGCTATCCTAATCACATATTATCAGAATGCAGATTCAGATTTAATTCCAGATGTAAAAGCTGCAAAGGCTGGCATATGTCATTTTTGTGTCCCGATGAAAAAGGTGCTACCAGTATTAAAGAAAAGAATCCAAATTCCGAAAAGAAAATAGAAAGTAAAGCCAGTAACAGTACTGATAGAGTTAGAAACTCTGAGAGTGGTAATGGAGATGTAGCTGGTAGTTCAAGCAGTAGTGTTGCTGCTATAACTGAAGTTTTAAATTGTGAGGTTGAGGATATACAATTTTGCCAACTTTTAATATTTCAATTAAAGGTACCAATTTCAGGGTCCTTAAAGACACTGGATGTCAAGCAAATTACATTGAACAAAATTTGGCTCAAGATTTAAATTTGAAAGTTGTAAATAATGGAGTTTCTTTAACCATTAATGGTATTAATTCCTCTAAGAATTATAAGACTAAAAATGTTTAAATTGAGTTGCCAATTGGTAGCAATAGTTACATTGTATATGCATTTTGTCTTCCCTCAATTGGTTTCATTGCAGTTACCTGGGTTAAATGAAGTAATCAGTGGGTTTGTTTCAAAGGGATACAAGCTAGCAGATCGGGGATTGTTAAATTCTGCAGATAGGATAGACGATATTAAATTTATATTAGGATCAGTCCTTGCATTGTATCCCTGAAAAGGATATAGTATTTGGGAAATCCAATGACTCCATTTATTCTGATACATGCTTGGGTATATTATTAAAGGGAGACATAAATAAATTAAAGAGCAATTTAAGATTCTTGAAGCCTTGTTCTTCAATGAAGTCAGATGTGCAACATATGTTAAAAGCTTTAAATGTATTTCCAACAGGGACGAAAGAGAACGTTTCAGTTAAATCTTCATCTTTAAATGACCTGGAGACTTCTAATACATATGAGTTGTTTGATGATCATGGTCAGATAATAGAATCTGAGTTTAATAGGGCTACAAATGAATGCTTAGAACTCTCTTGTAAATATTATGTTGGGGAAGACAGAGGTCAATATCATGAAGATAATGTAGATCTGAATGACAGGCTTATAGAGTATGCTTTAGAAGAAACCCATAGGACTGTTGATGGAAGATTGTGTATGCCACTGTTATGGAACCCGAAAGTTAGTCATCTACTAGGCAGCAACTACAATTTAGCCAAATCAGTGTTGAAAACCTTCATCTAAATTAGAAAAATTACCTGATAAGTTAGCCTTGGTAAATGACACCTTTAAGACTCAGGAGAAATTAGGCATCATAGAAAGAATTGAGAATCTTAAGGAAAATATGACCAAAGCCATTGATTACCCCATAGGAATTGTTAAAGAGCTGACCAAGAATATTTACGATGAAGTTACTGGGGCTAAATTAATGCTAGGTAAAAGTCGAAGATTTGTCAAGCGTCATGTGACAAGCCTGATTCCCTTAATGTCAAGTGACCATTGACAGCATGGCTGTTTCACAGGAAGACATTTAATCTGTATATATTATTAATTGAGTTTATTTTGTTTTAAATTTATTTTCCATTGACTTTTCAGATGAAAATTCAATCCCTCCCTTCGGAGTGTATAAAATATATATTTAAATATATATTCCTATAATATTTTGTTAAAAGTTTATGGATATTTTGGGTGATTGAGAATTTTTTTTTATGATCAGTAATTACCTTACCTGGAGAAACATTCCTTGGAATTGATAATTATCTCCGTAGTTTACTTTAGAATTTCTTTGAATTTGTTTCTTTCAATTTGTTTATTCTAATTTAATTCTGGTTTGTTCAATTAATGTTTGAGGCTTTATTTTTCCTATATCACTGTAAATAAAATTGTGCTAATTAACTGACCTCAGCCTTCCTTGTGCAAACCAAAGTAAATAGGAATTAAAGGTAACTACTAACTACCTAATGTTCTGAATATTCCGAGCCAAACAACTCTACGAAGTAACCTCGAAGTCACTGTTGGAAGGGAAAATCAGTCCAACACCAACCGTCAAGGAGTGATTACTCTCGTTCACCTCACCTTATCTTGGGATATTTTATCAATTCTATTCTTCGTCGTAGTGCTAGACATTTTCTTCAGGACTCTACGACGATGGGACTCATTGTGTTTAGTGTTACGAATACCATGAAGAACTGAATTAACTCTACACCTCGTCTGATGAATGTGGAGGCGACCAGCAACAAAGGCTATGGAATTATCATATCCATGCTTTTTCGTCCTATGAAGTCATTATAAGGTGGGTCATTGTATTGATTGGCACAATAGTAGTGGCATTTCTTGGTGACTTTTATCATCCTCAAGTCAAAAAATAAATAAAGCCTTGAACTCAGTAATTGAAAATAGCTCTTGAAAGTAGGTTTGTTTATAGGCTACTCTAATTAAAATTATCAATTGTCTACCTTAAATTGCTTGTTTACTGAAATTCGGCCTTTTAACATATATTCTTAAGTGATGCCCTCATCGCATATATTTCATTTGTTAATTAGGTCAAAATATTGAAATGGTTGGCATATAATTTGCAATTCTGGAAATTAATATCAAATTTATATAAGTTTTGGAGGTGAATTTAACTTGTTGATTTGCCTTTCTATATTGTAAACAATTTTAGCTTAGTCAAAAACTATCTATATTTCATTTAAACAATTCTATACAAATTCTAGTTTCCAATTTGAATTGGGTGGTTAAAGATTTATCTATCCTTTAGGGCTGGCTCAAGGTGGAGTGGAAAGCTTGGGACAAGAGTACATCTGCCAATGCTTCTAGGTTTGCTTTACCAGAAGCAATCGCTACTCAAAGTGAACTAGCATCAACTGACAACCAACCATATATAATAAATTTGTCAAAATTATTTAAAATCTACTGATGTTAGTTTCTGTATTACAAATAAATATTTGTTATAACACGGTCGTTTGTTCAAAGTCATTTTTTCTGCTCAGAAGGCTATTGTGCGAGACAATGAATGCCGAAGCTAATCTTCAAGCATAAGATTTGACCAAAGGTCTTAGTTAATTGACCCAGTAAAGAAGTGGCAACTTGAATGGCATATCTCCTACTTTGTAATTTTCCTTCCCCTCCCATACTGAAGCGAAAGCATCGGGATTAAGGAGAATCGGCACGCCTCAAATGAGCTTGAAGTTCGCCCGTAAAATGGTTCTACTATAGTTTCTTTGGTCGCTGCAACCTCCCCATCCTTGTGAGCTAAGGATGGGGGTTTAGGGGAGCCTATAGGTCTATCTGTTGAGTCATCAGTAGACATTGCCTGGCCCTCCCTGATCATAGTTTGGTTGGAGAGGGAACTTGGGCGCTGATCAGAAGCTTTTAAATAGTGCTGTTTGGGAATATCTGAATAGAATGTATGGTTGCAATTATGAAAAGTCTTAAGCAACATGGTTAAAGAACTAACTGAACAACGGTGTTAGATAATATGTAGACCAGGAGTAAGAAATTTGATAGACCCATGTTTTCGTCCAACAAATTAAGATGAGAATCAGCAGCTAAAGACCAGAAACGAGAACAATACTCCAAACAAGGTAGAATGAAAGATTGAAACCATTCTTCAAAATAGATTGACTAACGAAAATCTTAAAAGACTTTCTCAATAAGATATTCAACAACCCTAGATCTACATTCACAGGATGGGATTGATCCAAAGAAGAGTATCATTATCTGCATATGTAACGAGTTTGTTTTATAGGCCGAACCACCGTATCATGTGTATATAGTATGAAAAGTAATGGGTCAAGAACACACTCCTGAGAATCACTAGATATCACATTCTTATACTAACAATTGTGCCCCTCAACAAAAATTTTGTAATATATAACTTAAAATTTCAATAATGATGCTTAATAAAAGAGCCGCCTACTCCAAACTGTTTCAGTTTGAAAACAGGGGCCTTTGGATTAACATGGTCAAAGGCAACACAAAAATCAATGCCAAGTGCACGAACTTCCTGTTCACAATCACAAGATATCATTACAGCACCTGAAATTGTAAAAAGATCATTACATGCTTCAAGGTATTTTCTAAATGCCCCATTGCAAACTATGGAACAGTTGGTCACTTTCAGCATACCTATTTAAGCCTTTTGCTATAAGATGTTCAAAATCTTTAGATAATATGGGAGTAATAGAAATTAAGCAGTAATCAGCAACACTAGAACTACCACAAACACATTTACCTAATGGAGTAACATTACATATTCTCGAAGATGTGCAAAAGGAACCTCTACTTACTAACTTGCAGAAAATAACAGACACCTTAGGAATAATAAATCACCAGTCTTTATAAAAAAAAAAGGAAAAGTATCACATGGGTTTACACCTCCATACCTACCATCAAGGTCCATCCAAATGTTTATAATTTCACGAACAATGAAAAGCTATAAACCAGTTGGTTGTGCCTCAGGGAAACAGGAATGAGGAAGACAGAGTTTCCTATTACTCTTTTGATCCTAAGTGTAAGCTGAAGGTTAAAGGTGTCTGATTTAAGTTTCAATATCATCTGAAAAGATGTACATC
>NC_090727.1:190085181-190086303 GCF_036898095.1 Palaemon carinicauda
TGTCGTTCTCTTTTACCAAGGGAACTCTTCAGGACACGACGTAGTCTGTCTAAGTCTGCTGACGTCCGCCTGGTAGCTGCCAACTGATCTGCGATACCCCACCTACAGTTACGAGAACCTCACATTATCATTTGGAAACGGCAAATTTAATTGGAAGTTTTTCATTGCTGACATCACATTGCCAATCTTCGGTGCGGATTTCCTCTCTCATTTCCTCTTCAACCTGGCCCTACAACCTCACTTTCCACATCAGTGCATCCACAGATGCTTACTCCCCACCTACTCACGTCGTACCCGGAAGTATTACGTCCAGAACTTCGCCAAACGCCCACGGCTCCTGACAAACACGGTATTTATCACCATATCAAGCCGACAGGACCACCAGTCTTCACCAAATACAGACGTCAGGCACCGGATCGATTGACAGCCCCCAAACAGACGTTAGCCGAAACGGAAGAAATGGGCCGTTGCCAAAAGGCCTCCAGACCATGGGCGTCACCCTTACACATCGTCCTTAAGAAAGACAGCTCCCTCCGTCCATGTGGTGATTATAGGCGCCTGAACATGCAAACAGAAGCAGATCACTACATCCTCCCAAACATCGCCGAAGTGACCTCCTACCTGCACAAAGCGAAGGTTTTCTCCACGCTCGACCCCCTGAGGGGGTATTATCAGGTGCATATGAACCCAGCAGACATCCCCAAGACAGCAATCATCACTCCCTTTGGTACATACACCTTCAATTACTCCTGTTTTTGCCTTCGTAATGCTGGGGCCCACTTTTCAACGTTTCATGGATGGTATCGTAGGGGACCTCCCCTTCTGTGTATGTTACGTGGATGACATACTTGTGTTCTCTTCCTCAAAAGAGGAACACCTCCGTCACCTGAGCATCGTCCTCGACCGCCTATAACACAACGGCCTTGTAGTCCAGTACAACAAGTGTACCTTTGGCGCAACGAAGTGTCGTTCTTAGGGCACCACATCACTCCTGAAGGAGTCCATTCCCTCCCTGAAAAGGTAGCAGCCGTTCAAAACTTCCCCACGCCCTCGACCGTCAAAACACTGCAGGAATTCTTGTGCATGATCAACTATTATCACCATTTTCTGCCAGCCAGGAAT
>NC_090727.1:190091803-190104303 GCF_036898095.1 Palaemon carinicauda
TAACAAAAAAATTAAAAAAGGTGCGAAGAAGGGAAACAATATAGACCAAGGATTTATCCTTTCTTTTTTAGATCTATATATACCGCCTCAGGTCGAAATAGGAAAAGGTTTGGGAAAAGCCTACTGAATTCACTGATATCAGCAAATCCCCTTTAGATTATTATAATGTCTTCTAGACCCCAAGGAAATTGCTTGCCGACCTCATCGCGACACCAGGGTTGGACACCCCTGCTCAAGAGACTGTTAATGAAGATACTTATTAAGGACAGAGTAAGTGTTTCCCCAGGACACAAGGCGGAAATTAAAAGAAATATAAGCATGGGATGGAAAGCTTTTGGTCAACAAAAAGAGATAACGAGACTTAAAATGACTCTTTCTCCAAAAAAGGAAAGTATTTAATTAGATGGTCCTACCAGTATTAACTTATGCATCAGAAACGTGGAGCTTTGCTGAGGCCTTAGAACATAAGCTGGTTACAACTCAGGGAGCTATGGAAAGAATAATGATGGGAATAACACTAAGAGACAGAAAAAAAAAACAAGTTGGATACTAGAGCAAATTAAAGTAGAGGATGTTCTAACAACATATAGAAAAAGAAATCGACATAGGCAGGACATATAATGGGAATGATAGAACATAGATGGGCATTAAGAACAACAGAATGGGTCCCAAGGTATTACAAAAGAGGCAGGGACGTGTAAGAGAAGACAATCGATTGACGGTCTAAGAAAGATTGCGGGTATGGACTGGCATAGAAAGACCATGTCAGAGGCATTGTTGTACAGTGGACTAGTGATGGCTGATGATATATATATATATATATATATATATATATATATATATATATATATATATATATATATATATATATATATATATTTATATATATATATATATATATATATATATATATATATATATATATATATATATATATATATATATATATATATATATATATAAATTTCTACCTCATACTTGGGATCGAACACTAGCCCCTTCTAATGAAAGGCCAGGTCGAAACCAACCATGCCACGAGAGGCCATAAAAGGAAATCGGAACCTGACGCTACCTAGCTGTCCGAGGATTTACCTGGCGAGACATCAGTCTTTTACCAGCGAGTTTTACCCGATTTCCACGGCCCACCACGTGACACAATTGGTAGTAATTCATTCAAATTACCCCTAATGAGTCAATATGGATAAATATCAACACAACATCGTGTTAGATAGAAATAAATTTCTACCTCATACTTGGGATCGAACGCTAGCCCCTTCTAATGAAAGGCCAGGTCGAAACCAACCATGCCACGAGAGGCCATAAAAGGAAATCGGAACCTGACGCTACCTAGCTGTCCGGGGATTTACCTGGCGAGACATCAGTCTCTTACCAGCGAGTTTTACCCGATTTCCCCGGCCCACCACGTGACACAATTAGTAGTAATTCATTCAAATTACCCCTAATGAGTCAATATGGATAAATATCAACACAACATCGTGTTCAAATAGAAATAAATTTCTACCTCATACTTGGGATCGAACGCTAGCCCCTTCTAATGAAAGGCCAGGTCGAAACCAACCATGCCACGAGAGGCCATAAAAGGAAATCGGAACCTGACGCCACCTAGCTGTCCGAGGATTTACCTGGCGAGACATCAGTCTCTTACCAGCGAGTTTTACCCGATTTCCCCGGCCCACCACGTGACACAATTGGTAGTAATTCATTCAAATTACCCCTAATGAGTCAATATGGATAAATATCAACACAACATCGTGTTCAAATAGATATAAATTTCTACCTCATACTTGTGGTCGAACGCTAGCCCCTTCTAATGAAAGGGCAGGTAATTTGAATGAATTACTACCAATTGTGTCACGTGGTGGGCCGGGGAAATCGGGTAAAACTCGCTGGTAAGAGACTGATGTCTCGCCAGGGAAATCCTCGGACAGCTAGGTAGCGTCAGGTTCCGATTTCCTTTTATGGCCTCTCGTGGCATGGTTGGTTTCGACGTGGCCTTTCATTAGAAGGGGCTAGCGTTCGATCCCAAGTACGAGGTAGAAATTTATTTCTATTTGAACACGATGTTGTGTTGATATTCATCCATATTGACTCATTAGGGGTAATTTGAATGAATTACTACCAATTGTGTCACGTGGTGGGCCGGGGAAATCGGGGTAAAACTCGCTGGTAAGAGACTGATGTCTCGCAAGGTAAATCCCCGGACAGCTAGGTAGCGTCAGGTTCCGATTTCCTTTTATGGCCTCTCGTGGCATGGTTGGTTTCGACCTGGCCTTTCATTAGAAGGGGCTAGCGTTCGATCCCAAGTATGAGGTAGAAATTTATTTCTATTTGAACACGATGTTGTGTTGATATTTATCCATATTGACTCATTAGGGGTAATTTGAATGAATTACTACCAATTGTGTCACGTGGTGGGCCGGGGAAATCGGGTAAAACTCGCTGGTAAGAGACTGTTGTCTCGCCAGGTAAATCCTCGGACAGCTAGGTAGCGTCAGGTTCCGATTTCCTTTTATACCCTCTCGTGACATGGTTGGTTTCGACCTGGCCATTCATTAGAAGGGGCTAGCGTTCGATCCCAAGTACGAGGTAGAAATATATTTCTATTTGAACACGATGTTGTGTTGATTTTTATCCATATTGACTCATTAGGGGTAATTTGAATGAATTACTACCAATTGTGTCACGTGGTGGGCCGGGGAAATCGGGTAAAACTCGCTGGTAAGAGACTGATGTCTCGCCAGGTAAATCTTCGGACAGCTAGGTAGCGTCAGATTCCGATTTCCTTTTATGGCCTCTCGTGGCTTGGTTGGTTTCGACCTGGCCTTTCATTAGAAGGGGCTAGCGTTCGATCCCAAGTACGAGGTAGAAATTTTTTTCTATTTGAACACGATGTTGTGTTGATATTTATCCATATTGACTCCTTAGGGGTAATTTGAATGAATTACTAGCAATTGTGTCACGTGGTAGGGCGGGGAAATCGGGTAAAACTCGCTGGTAAGAGACTGATGTCTCGCCAGGTAAATCCTCGGACAGCTAGGTAGCGTCAGGTTCCGATTTCCTTTTATGGCCTCTCGTGGCATGGTTGGTTTCGACCTGGCCTTTCATTAGAAGGGGCTAGTGTTCGATCCCAAGTATGAGGTAGAAATTTAATTCTATTTGAACACGATGTTGTGTTGATATTTATCCATATATATATATATATATATATATATATATATATATATATATATATATATATATATATATATATATATATATATATATATATATATATATATATATATATATGACATGATTGCATTATGTTGGTTTTATGCGAGGTCAAGGGGGTGTATCTGCTTATACTATACTATGTATGTTTATGCGTAGAATGGAGTATTTTGAATAAAATGCCGGGAAATATTTATATAGAAAATGAGGCATCTTGTTCAATGGCCGACACACCGACTTTTCAAAAGACAGCACGCACTCTTTTGACTAACATCATAGTGTCTTCTTTTTTTTTGGTCCAGCTCCAGCAAACTCAGTGAGTGTATTATGAAAGGCTCTGTTTTTAGGCCACACACAATTTTGAATTTGCGAAGATATACTGGAATCTGCGTCATTCTGCGCCCAGAAGGATTATCGGAGATGTTTAAAGTTGGGCTGAAATGATCAAGAAATTTGTTCTTGCATGAACACACACAGACAGAGAGAGAGAGAGAGAGAGAGAGAGTGAGAGAGAGAGAGAGAGAGAGAGAGAGAGAGAGAGAGAGAGAGAGAGAGAGAGAGGGGGTAATGCCATTCCTTACTATTTTTCTTTTCCCATTTTCATCTTTTACTTGGAACATCGATAAGCTCATTACATTGTTTCCATTTCTCAAGAGATGATAAGTTCTATCACATTCCTTATGTGGAGTTTGTATAATCAGTAAAAATTCGCATGATAATTTGAAGGAGAAAATAACAACCAAATTATAGGAAAGGAATGCGGTCTATTGATGGCAAGACTCGTCTTCTTTTTTTTCTTTTTTTTTTTCTTTTTTTTTGAAATTGTACCGTATTTGCAATAATGATTTTAAGTAAATCTATTCGCCCTAAACTTTCCTGTTCAAGATGGCCTGATTAGTAAGTAAACTTGGTGTTGAAACCGATAGACTATCTGCCTTATCCAGACTATAAAATGGATGGATATTAAACTTAAATATTTGGGTAGTGATTAAATTTAACTTTAATCTAAACCAGCTAAGAATAACTTGTGTATTACCTGAGTAACCTCAAATCTTATAATTATAAAGGCTACTCTTTCCGTCATAAACGTCTCGTTAACCCTTACGAAAATTATTTTTGATTGGTTGTACCCCCATATTTTAAACAAAAACCTATGTTACAGAGAGCCACGTTCAATTTCTACTTTAATGGAAACTAAGGTGGGAGAGAAGCATGAAAAAAGTCAGATTATTTAAAGTACAAAAACATCTTATTCTGATGCTGACCGCTGCGTTTCATATCACGGTATCTAATTAGAATGACTGCAAAAGCTAGGCATTCATTTTATAATAATAATAATAATAATAATAATAATAATAATAATAATAATAATAATAATAATAATAAAGAGCAAGAAGTATAAGGATAAGCGTGGGATGCAGAGGTTTTGGTAAACAAAATGAGATTATGTAATGTAAAATGTCACTTTCTGTAAAAAAAAAAGTCTTTAATCAAGCATTAATTTGTATATAAGAAACTTGGAGCCTTAATAAAGCCTTAGAATATAAACTAGTTACAACTCAACGAGCTATAGAAAGAATAACGATGGAAATGACACTAGAGACAGAAAAAGAGCAACCTGGATACAGAAGCAAACTACAGTAGAGGATATTCTAAGAATATGTAAGAAAAAGAAATAGACATGGCCAGGACATATAAAGAGAATGACAGAAAATAGATGGATATGAAGAACAAGAGAATGGGTCCCTAAAAATTGCAAGAGAAGCAGGGGGAGGAATAGAAGACGATGGACTGACCAACTAAGAAACTTTTCTAGTATAAACTGGCATAGAATGACCATAAATAGACGCAAGTGGAGGGACTGGTCCAATAAAATATTTTTCTTTTTTCTGCGGCTCTTCCTGTCCCTCGGTTAGTGGGTAGAGTTGTAGTCATACCCAGGTGATAGCGGGTGCGTGTGTGTGCATAAATATCTAAATATTTACTCATAATTTTTGACGGGTCGCGTACGCTAGTTAATAATGATAATAAATACTTTCAAAAGAAATTAGAAAAATTGTCCTTTAGGTTTTGATCTTGTATTTATGTTTTTACATGCACAGCATTATGAACATAATATATATCGGCCTAATTTCACCACAAGAAGTTGAAACAGCCCTAAGGGAAACATCTTGAAGTTCTCGATCAGTACCTCTTCTCCTTATCGTTTCTCAAAAAGCAAGTCACGCCAACTAATATAACCAAAAAGAACATTGACATAAGAGACAAAAGATGAAAGCCGGCGAAATCATCCAAGAAAAAGGCACCTTTTACCGTCTTTAATGCGCCTCTGAGGAGCAATTGGGTAACACATTATTGCAGAGCAAATGGGAGAGACAGGATATGAGAGACCACATTCTCTCACAATTGTCTATCACCAGCAACAAATGGAAGAATTCGAACGCGGTTTTCCTTCGCAAGAGCTTGACCAGGATTCATCTTTTCAGGCGATGCTTTAGACAGGTTATCTATTGATGTCTCTGTATAGTTATAAACCTAATCTAGCCTAGGCCTATTGAGACAAGGCATGTGGGAGGACAAGGTGGAAATCCAAGGTCGACAATTGAGATAACATATCTAATTATAAGGTGTTACCTGGAGTCATAACAGCCAGTTTATTGACGACAGTTAAACACTCTAATGTCCCTTGTGAATCTATTCTGGTATAATAGTGAAGGGAAAAAGGAAACTGCAACTTTCAATTCTTAATTCGCTTCATCTTGGCTAACAGACGGAGTAAGTTCCCTTTTTAAAGATCAAAAGGTCGCTCATGAACGGCAGAGGCAAGGGACAGTGACAATGCCCCAGCAAGCAGTACAATGCCCGAGAGACTGACAATCTATTTTATGATAAGCGCCCTAGCCCCCTCTCCACCCAAGCTAGGACCAGGAGGGCCAGGCAATGGCTGCTGATGACTCAACAGATAGACCTATAGGCTCCCCCAAAACCCCCAACATTCGCTCACAAGGATGGTAAGGTTACAGACACTAAAGGCACTAACGTGTCTGAGCAGGACTCAAACCCCCGTCTGGCAAACACCAGCAGAGACGTTACCAAGCACGCAACAATAAGGTCGCAATCAGACTTAAGCCTTTATGCTGTATTAATCAATGTGCTTTTTCAATAATAAAAAAAAAAATACTTTTCAGCTTTCATATGAAAATAGAATTTCCCTGTCTGTCTTTCACCTATAGCTGACATATGAATCATTTGAGTAAATCACAGTGAAAATTATATTCCTCACAAATGACAAAAGTATCATTCATGCCTAATAAACTCCCTTAAAAATGGAATATATATATATATATATATATATATATATATATATATATATATATATATATATATATATATATATATATATATATATATATATATATATATATATACATATATATTCATCATATACATCCATTCCAAAATAGTAATGAAATTGCTGACTTTTGTGGGTATTTACAACCAGACACTTTCAAATAGATTCAGCGACTACATCTCTCTCTCTCTCTCTCTCTCTCTCTCTCTCTCTCTCTCTCTCTCTCTCTCTCTCTCTTACAGGTGAACAGAAACAAGCATACGAATTTCAGTGAATAATTCAGCTTCAAAGGACATTTCTTTTGTACATCTCACCCAGTGCAGAAATAGCTGTCTTTTCATTGAAAAACACTATGGTAATTAAGATCTATTTAGCGTTTTTAATTGTTAGAAAGTTGACAAGGAGACATATATATATATATATATATATATATATATATATATATATATATATATTTATATATATATATATATATATATATATATATTTATATATATATATATATATATATATATATATATTGATAGATATATGTATGTATATGTATATATATGGTATATATATGTTTATAAAAAGTATATATAAATATATATAAATATATATATATATATATATATATATATATATATATATATACACACACACACATATATATATATATATATATATATATATATATATATATATATATATATATATATATATATATATATATATACAGTATGTATATGTATAGTATATATATATTTATATATATATATATATATATATATATATATATATATAGTATATATTTATATATACATATATATATTATATATATATGTATATATATAGTATATATATATATATATGTGTGTGTGTGTGTGCATGTGTGTATGTGTGTGTGTATATATATATATATATATATATATATATATATATATATATATATATATATATATATATATATATATATATATATAGTATATATATATATGTATATATATAGGTATATATATAGTCAGGCTGGGATGAACATAGAGAGGAGACGTCCCTTTTTTTTTTCATTTGTTTGATGTCGGCTACCACCCCAAATTGGGGGAAGTGTCTTGGTGTATATCTATCTATATATATATATATATATATATATATATATATATATATATATATATATATATATATATATATATATATATATATATATATAGTCGTATTCCTTCACTGCGACAAATGTTGCTTAGTTTTACACAAGGACGTGAATCCCTACATTATATATTTACAATACAATAAACAATGTCACATACTGTCTATCTCCCATGGCACTTCCCTCAATTTTGGATGGTAGCCAACATAAAGAAAAGGGGGGGGGGGTATTTTCTCATCATTGGTCCCTACCTGACGAGGGACTCGGCCGAGTCTGGTTGGTACAGCCCACCCTCCCACTATCATCCACCACAAGTGAAGCTCCATATGCTGATCCATGCAATACCCCGACCTCAGTGGACACCTTAAGGTGACTCGAGGTATCACGAGGCTCTCTCGGAATTGTTTCACAATAGCTCGCCATTCATTTCTATTTCTAGGACGCTCTCTTGCCCCTCTCACATCAATCCTCCTGTCAGTTAGGACTTTCTTCACTCCATCCATCCACCCAAACCTTGGCCTTCCTCTTACACTTCTCTCATCAACTCTTTCATTCATTACCTTCTTCAGCACATGGCCATTTTCCATTTTCTTTACATGACCAAATCACCTCAACCCATTCATATCCACTCTAGCTGCTAATTCATTTCTCACACCCGTTCTCTCCCTCACTCATTCCTTCCTAACCCTATCCAATCGAGATACACCAGCCATACTCCTCAAACACTTCGCCTCGAACACATTCAATTTCTGTCTTTTTCACTTTCATTCAACACAACTCCGATCCATACATAACAGTTGGTATAATAACTTTCTTATACAGAGCTCTCTTCACATTCATCCATAACACTCTATTCTTTATTACTCGCTTCACTGCCCCAAATATTTCACATCCTTCATTACCTCTCTGACGTACATCTGCATATACTGTATGTTATATTACAATATTACATTGAAGCCTATGATAACGAATGTTGTATCTTGCATAGATTTTGGATTCTGCCAGACCAAGACCACAAATAACCCATGCTAAAGGGAAAAGTGTAAGATCTGGATAAATTTAGGCCTACTCGTGAACAATCTTTCTGAATGAATGATTTTGTCGAATTGTGAAATTCTTTATTTCTATATTGGTAACTAATTTTCGTATAAGCCAAAGAAATTCATCTATAGCTTCCTTTATCTATTTAACCTTTAGGTTAAATAAATTCCCCTGAATAAAAAAAAAAAGAACTCTGAATCTATGAACCTACTTGGTCGACCACTGTGTTATTCTAATCATTAATAATAAATAAAACAGCCAGATGATGTTCGTTTAATTTTTTTCGAGTGAAGTTATCATTCCAGATTCACGCACTACTGTGTGTGTGAGTGTGTAAGTTTTCAGCTCAAAGTGCTCATCCTTAATCCAGAAGTAAAGGAAGGAAAGTAGCAGTCTATCATATTTCGATTTTTAAGGGAAACAGTATAAACTTTGTGTGTTTGTGCACACATATCTATCTATCTATATAAATTTATATGTACACACACACACACACACACACACACACACACATATATATATATATATATATATATATATATATATATATATATATATATATATATATATATATATGCAAAACGGGGATTTAAATAACCAGGTGCAAAGGTGATGGACGAACATTGTAAAATATGTCTAAATAAAGAAAACACATTTTAAAACTTTTCATATCATTAGGTAACTTATTTCTGCATAAAACTAAAGTGCGATATAAAAATTACTTGCAAAACACACGCACGCGCGCACACACACACACACACATATATATATATATATATATATATATATATAGATAAATATGATATATATATATAATATATATATATATATATATATATATATATATATAGTATATATATATATATATATATATATATATATATATGTAACATATATATATAATATATATAAACATATATGTATATATATATATATATATATATATATATAAATTTATATATATATATATATATATATATATATATATATTCATATATATATATATATATATATATATATATATATATATATATATATGCAGAGACAACAAATAAAGGATATGAACGAACCTCTAGAGATTGGTAATGAATGTACGAACTTAGGACAAACAGTAAGCGTTTCCCCAGGACACGAAACTGCAATTAAAAGAAGGACAAGCATTAGATGGAGAGCTTTTGTTAAAAAAAATGAGAATATTATAAGTGAAATGCCCCGTTCTCTAAAAAAAAAAAGTACTTAATCAGATGGTCCTACCAGTACTAACTTATACTTCACAAACTTGGAGCCTTACTAAAGCCCTAGAACATAAGTTAGTTACAACTCAAGAAGCTATGGAAAGAATGATAATGGGAATAACACTAAGAGACAGAAAAAGAGCAACATGGATACGAGAAAAATTCAAGTACAGGATATTCTACCACTATGTAAGAAAAAGAAATGGACATGGGCAGAACATATAATGAAGATGACAGACGATAGATGGACATTAAGAATAACAGAATGGGTCCATAGAGACTGTAAAAGAAGCGGGAGAAGGAAGAGAAGACGGAAGATTGACAAACTAAGAAAGTTTGCTGGTGTGGACTGGCACAGAAAGATCATAAGCAGAGGCAAGTGGAAGGACATGTCTGACTAATAACAGTTGATGGCGATTTATATATATATATATATATATATATATATATATATATATATATATATATATATATATATATATATATATATATCAGCCATTGCAAGTCCACTACAGGACAAAAATCTCTGACATGTCCTTTCACTCCCTTTCTTTTTCAAAGTAGCAGATGGAGACTTAATTACCTAAAAAGATTGCTTTTTGTAGAAGAATAATGTTATGACTTTCCTTTTCCCGATTCATTTTTCAATAGGTTTGGGAGAGCTAAAAACACCCTCTAGTAATCACCTTGCTTATTTACTGTTGACGTGCTTGGCTGTGCATCTTCTGGCTAAGAAACATTAAAGTGATATAGCTTCTAGTTTTATCCCAGCATATTACAGTTTGGGCCTTGTGCAAATTTTCAGCCTCCCCATTTAAATTGGAAATTTGTTGGGTGGTTACGTCAGAGCCACCACTGGCTTTGGTTGGTCTTCCTAATGATATCATTAAATGGTCAAAAACCAGTTGCTTTGAAACGATTTACAGCCTCTTAATAAGTGCTGCCTTCACGAGTGTACCGGCAAATGTATCGACTATATTATATTGTGCAATGCACTTTCCTGGATTTAAAAGCATCCAGTTATCTGTTGTTTTGTTGTAAAGTGTCAAACATGACTTTGAGTATGAAACATCAAGATAATCCTAAGTTCTCTTATAAAGCATCTATAGTTAAAGCACAGACGTTTGTGAAAAGAAGCCTACACAGCATATTCATGATATAACCCCACCCATTCATGAAATACGTCCAAGGAAGAAAAATATCGTGCAAGGAGTGACCTGTTATTCTTCTCCCGGGACGTTTGGTACAGAAAACCGCAGGCAGATGGCATTATTATTTCTATTATCATTATTACTTGCTAAGCCACAATCCTAATTAGAAAAGCATAGTGCTATAAGCCCAGGGGCTCTAACATGGAAAATAGCCCAGTGAGGAGAGGAAAAAAAGGAAAAATAAAATATTTTAAGAAGAGTGACAACATTAAAATAAATATCTCCAATATAGACTATAAAAACTTTAACAAAACAAAAGGAAGAGAAATAAGATAGGATAGTGTGCTCGAGTGTATCCTCAAACAAGAGAACTTTAACGCAAAACAGTGAAAGACCATAATACAGAGGCTATGGCACTACCCAAAACTAGACAACAATTGTTTGATTTTAGAGTGTCCTAGAAGAGCTGCTTACGATAGATAAAGTCTCTTCTACCCTAACCAAGAGGAAAGTAACCACTGAACAATTACAGTGCAGTAGTTAACCACTTGGGTGAAGAAGAATTGTTTGTTAATCTTAGTGTTGCCAGGTGTATGAGGACAGAGGAGAATATGTAAAGAATACGCCAGACTATTTGGAGTGTGTATGTGTAATCAAAGAGAAAATGAACCGAAACCAGAGAGAAGAATCCAGTGTAGTACATGATTTCAAGCTGCGCAATACTGCACACGTGTAAAATGGTGACGTTAGTGTCGGAGCATTTGCCTTCGTGCAAGAGCACGTGTATTGCTCTCTGCTTGATAATCTAAACCAAGCAAGCAAACAAGCGAGCAAGCAAGTCAGAGTGCTACCTGAGGTTGTTGAGTTATATGGTCTTTAAACTTCCCACAAGGTGCCTTGATCTAGA
This sequence comes from Palaemon carinicauda, assembly GCF_036898095.1. Classification (NCBI taxonomy): domain Eukaryota; kingdom Metazoa; phylum Arthropoda; class Malacostraca; order Decapoda; family Palaemonidae; genus Palaemon; species Palaemon carinicauda. The sequence goes on from NC_090727.1 coordinate 190,103,847, forward strand.
CGCTTGCTTCCCAGGAGAAACTATGCATACAAGGTATAATTGAGAGATTTACAATGACCTTTTAGATAAATCATTTTGCCCCAAGATACACTGAGCAATGTCACTTCAAGTATAATTTGACAACTCCTTTGACTTGTTTATCCATGCGTAAAAATCACAGGGAAACGGGATGCTCAGATACAAAGTAATAACAGGGGAAATGAAAAAGATAATATAGGAATAATTCCTGACTAGTTTAGGTTACGCAGAGTACTCAGGTTCCTCTTTTTCGCAATTTCTAAAAATGGCTTGAAGCAGAGACCGCATGGAGCAAGAGTACTGTCAGAGGCATATGTTCTAAAGTAGGTCTATCCAAAATTTATGTAGATCTTGGTACTATCTACTGTCGTCTGGTATTCTTCGGACATTCATTGTACTAAGTCTTTACCGATGACGTAATTACTCGTGCAAATAATTA
>NC_090727.1:190119303-190121803 GCF_036898095.1 Palaemon carinicauda
AAAAACAGATTATTACAAAGCATTACATTTACTATAATAATGACCTTCAATTTATTATTTATATGATGGGATATAGTAATGTATTGGCATATTTTCAATTTATCCTATATTTAAAAAAGAGTTTGTTGACCACCTATAAAAATATCGAGTGCATGACTATAAATTTATTTTCTTTTTGGAATTTTAGTTATTGAAATACATTTACACTTATAAAATGCACAAACAATGCAACAGCTAAACGATGCAACACTTGTTTACCAAAACAATAAGGCCTATAAAAATTGGCATTGTATTTTTGGTTCTACGGAATTCCAAATAAAAGATTTCCTGCATATATATATATATATATATATATATATATATATATATATATATACATATATATATATATATATATATATATATATATATATATATATATATATATATAAGGATAGATAGATATATAAGTATGTGTTTGTGTGCTCAATCGAAGTTGTGTACATTATAGAACATAGCTGCACTACTGAAATAAACTTAATACTTTTATTTGTTCAAACTAGATCTCCTTTAATCGCAAAATAATAAATTATTCATATCTCAACATCTGCTATTTCTAAATATTCCTGTTAAATTCAGGTATTTGTAACAGAAATCGAAATTATCCAATCTCCAAAAAAAAAATACTACGGATACATTTATAACACGAGGCTCTCTCTCTCTCTCTCTCTCTCTCTCTCTCTCTCTCTCTCTCTCTCTCTCTCTCTCTCTCTCTCGATTGATTGACCAATTGATTGAGGGCTGTTAAGCGCGAAGTAGATGATGAATGAAAAGTATTGAATTAAAAGCTCAAGCTATGTGTGGGAGGAGATGATGATGAGATTATATATATATATATATATATATATATATATATATATATATATATATATATATATATATATATATATATATAGATAGATAGATAGATAGATAGATAGATCATAGCTTAGTCTAAGACGCCAGGGAGTTAAGATCACGATTGATACATGCTACTGAATCACGAGCCTACCATCCCTATAGTGAAGATTATGCAGGTGGCATTTTGACCTTAAGCTACTAAGATCTGTGATCTTTCATCATCCCAGGCAATTGATCCTAAGTTCACCTAGCTGTAAATGGATACCATTATCTGAGGCGTAATTATGATTAAAGGATGTGGCGCTAATTGTCCCATTCTTCGTTAATTCAATGGATAAGCCCGGCACTGGGCCCTCCGTGACGTCACAGATACTAGCTCTAGCCTCTCACTATGCTTCCAGAAAAAGAAATCTCTCCCAGGCAGCATGACCTTCAAAATTTGTGTGACGCCAAGACAAGATTATTATTAGCTGTATTCAGAAATAGGACATTTGGAACACTGTTGTTCGTTTCCTTCATTATAATATATACTTCATCTTTACAATCTCCATTGGAAAGAAAACCCTGGATTGTGAAGCGCGCTTCCATGAATAACAGGTTTCACTCAGAGTTTTATACAATTTTTATCACATTCTTTTATCATATTCCAGTTAACCAAAATATTCAGGCTGATTTTAAAGCAAAGGAGCAAATTAATTGGAAAACCAGTGGCATTTGAAGGATCTCAGAACATAATGATCTAACTAAGTATTATAACTTCGAGCCGGATGTTGGAATAAGGATCCTTAGGAAGCTAATCTTCCAAACACCCAAAAGACAACGACTCACTATGTACATCGATTTTTTCCGAAATCACCCATTACTTGGATCCCCATTTAAATCCAACAAAATAATTTTTACTAGCTAAGCTACAACCCTCGCTGGAAAAGCAGGACGCTATAAGCTCAAGAGGATTAGTAGAATATCACTGCTCAAAAGATTGGAAAATTAAGAAATTACAAGGTTGGCAGGTGTAATAAATATTACAGAATGTCACAACTGAGATCAAGTGGACACATGTTGAGGATGAATGGAGGGAAGGGAGTGAGGAGGATTTAGGAAGAACCTGTTAGGGTTGGGAGAAGATTGAAAGGAAGGCAGAAAATTATATGGCTAGATAAAGTAAAGGATGATATAGAGAGAAGAGGTTTGGGGGAAGAGGATACCTTTGATAGAAGGCATTAGAGAGAGCGCATCAGGTAAGGTTGAGGTTGGAAAGGTTCTGCCCATTTCCTAAAAGTAGTAAGAAGAGCAACCCTTTATCTGTTTTGCCATGGTGACACTAGATATCTTTGATGAACGATTTGCCTTGATTGTAGGTGAACTTTTGAGTTATTCGGCAAAGCGTTAGAACAGAAAAGTTTTAATCTTGAAGTTAGTATATGAAATATATTTCGTAACATTTCCAATAGATTTTGTACCTTTATACCTCACACAGCCATACGGCCAAGGCAAATCTGTTATCTCAAGGCGTTCAAGTCTCACAATTCAAAGTCAGCAGCATGAAAACCAAGGGTCGCTCTCCGCCCTCAGCAAGACGAGCAAGCTTTTGAATTTGCTTATTCAAGAGACTGCTACATGA
>NC_090727.1:190129303-190134303 GCF_036898095.1 Palaemon carinicauda
CTAGTATTCTTCAGTATAACATATACAGTAAGAAGAAAACTATAGTATGGGTTTTGGTACAGCACTGTGTGTTCTAACACTTTTGTGTTTTCTTGCACAGTCCTTTGCTGTTGCCCTACAGATAGGAAAGTGAGTTCTTTCCTGTATATTAACCAGGATTTTAAAATCATTGCTTAGGTGTGAGCTCCACCTGTTTCCTCTGGAAACTTTGCATTGGTTACTCTAGAAGAGATTAACCATTTGATTTTATTATCTGGAAGGCTGCAGCAATGGGTTGTGAGGGAAACAAAAGTGTGTGTCTTTCCTTTCTGAATTGTTATGCTATACTATGCATATCCAGTGATACATAGTTCACTTGATACTCATGGAAATTTCTTCTCTTTACAGAAGGACCCTCCGAAGTGCGAAAGTGCTTTCTGCAACGTCCGCAGCAAGAACCTCTGCGGACATGAGTTTTGTAGGAGACACGCAGCATGCGCTGTCTCCAAGGATGATCTCCGGTATTGGGACCCTCAGGTATGTACTGTGTGCACTAACCTGATTACTGAGGCCTTTGATTCCCCTAGAACGGCGGAATCAAGGGATATAGCTAGGAAGAAGCTTCGTACCTGGGTAAGGGGCTTCCAAAAGAACACTTCTGGCCCTTATCTTCCAAGTGAAAAGATGAGGGCGTATCTTTTCCCTAAGGCATCAGCTGATGCAGTGATTCCCCAGCCTCAAGAGGAGATCCCCCAAGTTCAGATCCAGGTGGATGCTGAAGTCGCGGTCGCGATGCAAGACATCCAGTTAGATGACAGGATGTCTGATGTGGACGAGCGTCTGGAGGAAGACCTCCTGGCAGAAGCCCAGGATGAAGTTCAAGCCCCAGACGTTGTAGAGGAAGAGGTCGACGAGGTTTCGGCTACTCCGGTTCAGATTCCGGAGCCTATTCCCTCAACATCGGCCGGTCTCCCAGTAGAGCTAGGACAGGCCCCCTCTTCTATTGTTGGAATGATCCAACAAATGCAGAAGGAAAATCAGGAGAAGGCGGTTGCAATGGAACTGCGGATGCAGTGCCTTGCAGAATCACACGGGCCCCAGAAAAAGCCCAATGTGAAAGACCTTCCCTTGTGCACAGATGCTAACCCATGGAGGTATGCTGAGCACATGCCGATGACGACTGGAAAGATCGTCATCTCGGATAAGCTGGGCTCAGTTCCCCTAGAGGAGGTGGAATTCTGGCCCAGCAAGGCATCATATCCGGACTGTTATGTCCGGCTGAGGAAGGAACCAGCTTCAAAGGAGGAGACAGAGCCAAAGGAGGTCATAGTGATGAACCATGCTAAGGCTCAAGCTCTACTTTCATCCTCGATGAAAGAGAGGGGCTTCTCTAACTCAAAGGTAGCCGCATTGAGCAAGAAGCTCCCTTCCTTTGTGTCCTCGCCTACTAGAGCCTTCCCCTTTTTACAGAAAGGGTTTGCGGCTGTACAAAAAGCAGTCGAGGCCGGCAAGCCTTGCCCCTCCCTGGAGGAGTGTAAACCCTTGTCGCTGGCCATGCCTATGGACCACAAAGACTGGAAGGACGTCCATCTTACGTTCTCAGTTGGAAAGTTGGAGGCTGATATTGCCGGACTTCAGTTCGGCGAGGACCTCCCTAATCTGTCTGACTTTCTTTTGCGAAGAGAGTTCGAGACAAAAGAAAGACTGGCTGCCTCAATGTCTCTTCAGACTACTCTCGAGACGATGGCAAGTGACCCCAAGGTCCATGAAATGTTCATGGTGGTGGCCAAGACTCAACTGGCCACAGTGACGAAGGACCTTTATGGCTTCGTCAAGGCAAGGAGAGCTTGTAGGGAGTTCGTGTTCACCTCGGCTACGGTGAGGCATGAGCCAAGGAAACTAATCTCCTCCAACATTTGGGGAAAAGACCTTTTCTCTACCGACTTGGTCAAAGAAGTTGTTGATAAGGCCGCCTTGGAGAATAGAAACCTTCTCCAGAAATGGGGCCTGGCTATCAAAAGAAAGTCTTCCCTGGATGAGGGTCCTCAACCAAAGAGGAAGACTATGAGGACTAGGCTACCATCTCGGCCAGCCAAGCCTGTTAGACAGCAACAGCAACTGCAATTGCCATTGCCCCCAGTGCCCCAGATCGTGGCACAAACCCTGACCACTTTCCAGTGGGTACCCCAGGCCGTGCCGACACAGTCCACGGCATTCACCCCAGCGTTCGAAGGGCAGTCTACTTCCTTTCGAGCAAAGCCTAGAGGAGCAGCCAAAGGCTCGTCTAGGCGCCCCTCAAGGGGAAGGGGATTCAGGGGTGGTCGTGGTCAGGGAGGCAAGACCTCAGGACGGCAGTCCAAGTGAGATGATACCGATAGGAGGGAGACTTCTGAAATTTCGGGATCGGTGGACCTTCGATCCCTGGGCCCACAGCCTACTCAAGAATGGACTGGGCTGGAGCTGGTACAGCACTCCACCCCCGTGCCTTCGGTTTTTCCAACACTCCACCCCCGTTATGGAGGAGTACGTTCAAGAACTGTTGGAGAAAAAAGGTGATCAGAAGGGTGAAGCCCATCAATTTCTAATGGAGGCTGTTTTGTGTTCCCAAGAAAGACTCGGAAAAGCTCAGAGTCATTCTGGACTTGTCGCCACTCAACAAGTTCATAGTGAATTGCAAATTCAAAATGCTAACACTGCAACACATAAGGACCTTACTGCCCAAGAGGGCATATTCCGTCTCTATAGACTTGTCAGACGCCTATTGGCACATTCCAATTAGCCATCGACTCTCCCCCTACCTAGGGTTCAGGCTACAACGAAGACTATACGCCTTCGGAGCCATGCCATTCGGGCTAAACATAGCCCCAAGGATTTTTACGAAGCTTGCGAGCGTAGCTCTCAAACAATTACGCCTAAAGGGAATTCAGGTAGTAGCCTACCTGGACGACTGGTTGGTGTGGGCAGCATCCGAGACAGAATGCTTGCAAGCTTCCAGTCAAGTGATCCAGTTCCTAGAGTACCTAGGCTTCAAGATCAACAGAAAAAAGTCTCGACTTTCTCCATCTCAAAAGTTCTAGTGGCATGGAATCCACTGGGACCTTTTGTCACACCGTTTCTCCATCCCGGCGAAGAAAAGGAAGGAGATAGCGGGTTCTGTCAAGAGACTTCTAGATTCCGAAAGGATATCAAGACGCGAACAGGAGAGGGTATTGGGCTCTCTCCAGTTTGCTTCGGTGACAGACCCAGTGCTAAGAGCACAGCTAAAGGATGCAACCGGAGTTTGGAGAAGTTATGCATCAAACGCGCGAAGAGATCTGAGAAGACCAGTTCCGCTTCGGCTACGTACTCTTCTCAGGCCTTGGTCCCAAGCCAGACATCTAAAGAAGTCGGTTCTTCTTCAGCCACCTCCCCCGTCGGTGACGATTCACTCAGACGCCTCGAAGGAGGGATGGGGAGGTCACTCTCATCGGAAAAAAGTCCAGGGGACTTGGTCCAAGCTATTCAAGGACTTTCACATAAAACTTTCTAGAAGCTATGGCAGTGCTCCTTACCTTAAAGAAAGTCTCCCCGCATCACTCGATCCAGATAAGGTTGGTGATGGACAGCAAGGTAGTTGTGAGATGCTTGAATCGACAAGGATCGAGGTCACCACCTCTCAACCAGGTGATGTTGGCCATCTTCCGATTGGCGGAAAAGAAGAAGTGGTACCTGTCGGCAGTTCACCTTCAAGGATTCCGCAATGTGACGGCGGACGCTCTATCCAGGTTCACACCGATAGAGTCGGAATGGTCCTTAGATGCAGGATCATTCTCCTTCATTCTGAATCAAGTCCCAGAACTGCAGATAGACCTCTTTGCGACGAAAGACAAAAAGAAGTTGCCCCTGTACGTGTCCCCGTACGAGGACCCCTTAGCGGAAGCAGTGGACGCGATGTCCCTCGACTGGAACAGATGGTCCAAGATTTATCTGTTCCCTCCTCACAACCTTCTGTTGAGGGTCCTCAACAAACTGAGATCCTTCAAGGGGGTAGCGGCAATAGTGGCCCACAAGTGGCCGAACAGCGTGTGGTTCCCCCTGGGATTGGAACTGTAGCTGAAGTTTGTACCGCTACCAGATCCAGTTCTGACCCAGCGAGTCCAGAAGTCAACTGTCTGCGCTTCATTACAGAAAACCCGGACCCTGCAGCTCATGATTTTCTCTCCCTAGCGGTGAAAAAGCGTTTCGGGATTTCGAAAGCCAGCATAGACTTCCTTGAGGAATATAAGTGCAAATCTACTAGAAGGCAATATGAGTCATCTTGGAGAAAATGGGTGGCCTTTTGTCAAGGCGAAGAATCCGCAGGAGGTCTTGACAGACTTCTGCTTATCTTTCTTCTCCACCTCCATGGTCAAGGATTGGCAGCTAACACGATTTCAGCGTGTAAGTCTGCTTTGACAAGACCCATTCTATATGCCTTCTAGGTCGACCAAGGTAACGAGATCTTTAATAAAGTCCCGAAAGCCTGCGCTAGGCTCAGACCTTCAGCACCTCCAAAGCCCATTTCATGGTCTTTAGACAAGTTCTTCATTTCGCTTCTCTGTTGAGCAATGAAGAGTGTGCGTTAAAGGATTTGACACAAAAAGTTATTTTCCTATTTGCACTCACGTCCGGGGCCAGGGTTAGTGAGATTGTAGCCCTCTCGAGAGAGGCAGGTCCTGTACAGTTCCTGGATGGGGGAGAACTGAACCTGTTTCCGGATCCTACGTTTCTCGCCAAGAATGAGTTACCCACCAACAGGTGGGGTCCCTGGAGAATCTGCCCTCTGAAAGAAGATGCATCTCTATGTCCAATAGAATGCCTAAAGGTCTATCTTCATAGAACTTCAGACTACTAGGGTGGTCAACTATTCAGGGGAGAAACATCAGGCTCAAATTTATCTCTGAATCAACTCAGAGCGAAAATCACATATTTTATTCGCAGAGCGGATCCTGACAGTACACCCGCAGGTCACGATCCGAGGAAAGTTGCCTCATCCTTAAATT
>NC_090727.1:190156803-190161803 GCF_036898095.1 Palaemon carinicauda
AGGCTGTTTAAGGGTCTTGGTGAGCTTCTTGGGTGGAGCAGCTGGGTCGTAGGTCTGGTGCTTTGATGATATCTGTGGTTCATTTTACCTTACCAAATTGGTACCGTTGACCTTTTTCTTCAGTTCGATGTTGTTGTTTAATAGCTTATATTGTGTTCTTTCCCCACACACCTGAGACGACGTATGGCCCAGTGCGCCGTTACTGGAAACGGCCACCTTTCCTTTCAACTCTGACACGATTTTTCAAGAGGACTATGTCCTCGACATTGTACGATGCTTGTTCGCGTCGTTTGTTGTACTGCATTTTCTGCGTCTGTTGTGCGGTGTTGATGTTTGCTGTGACCTTTGACAACATCATGTCCCGAATCGATGTCATGGCATAACCGGTCGCAGCAATCGTGGCTGCTTGGCAGTCGTCCGGAATCTCCTCAATGACCTCGAGGTCACGGGGCTGACAGTGCTGTAGCTCACCTGGAAGGACGGCCTGCCGATTGTAGACTACCTTTCAGGGAGTAAGCTTTGTCGAGGCGTGTTTTTACGTGCGATACGCGAAGAGTACGGCATGTATACAGTCTACCCAGTTCTCACGGTTCTCAAGGCATCTAACGAGAGAATCCTTGATGGTCCGGTTATGGAGTTTGACGAGGCCATTGGCTTGAGTATGGTAGGTGCTAGTAATGTACTGCTTCGTGCCTGTCATGTCATGTAGCGCGGATGATACCTGGTTCACAAATTCACGTCCTTGATCGTTGATCTGAATATTGACACACCCATGACGGCAGATGATTTTCTCGAGCAAGAATTTTGCAACGCTCTTGGTTGTGTGATCTTTAAGAGCCTGTGCCTCTGGCCATTTTGAGAAATAGTCCATGGCGACAACAACACAGCAGTATCCGTCTTCTGTCTTGTGCATCTTAGTGATGTCGACGCCGATTACCTCACTCGGGACAGGCACAGGATGCAGTTCAGCCACTTCCGTTTGCTGAAGGGGGTTTACTTTTTGGCATCTGTCACATACGGTGACAAAATCACGGACTTCGGCGCTCACGTTTTTCCAATAAAAGCGCTCCAGGAACTTTACTCTGGTCTTGTGTATGCTGACGTGACCGCTCATACAACGCGCCGTGTCGCTGATGCCAGCACCTTGGTGAGCACTGGCGATGATTCTGCACTGTTCTTCTCGGTCTCAGATGACGTGGAGTTCTACATCACCAGCGTCAGACGTAGATGATCTCACAGTTCTGTGGTGGTAGTACAGCTGACCACAATGAGATGAGTATTTTGTTGCTAGTCTTCGAATATTGGCTTTTTCGGTTTTTGAAGCCCTGTGTGGGTACTTAGAATTAACTACGTATTCAAAGATGATGTCGAGGTTGTCGGATTTCCGTTCAGCAGCCATACTGACGACTTTTGGAGAAATGATTCTGTGATCGGGTTAACCCTGGATTTATATACATCCCACGGTTGAGATCCACAAGGGCAGCCAACGCACAGCTTAAGGTGTCAATCACCAAAACTCATTTGCAGCGGTGCCGATTCTCCTTAATCCGGATGCTTTCGCTTCGCTAAGACAAGGGAAGGAAAATGACAAACTAGGAAATATGGCTTACCCGTTGCCACATCTTCACAGGGTTGTTCACTGAAACCTTTGGTCAAATCCTATTAAATGCATGAAGATTAGCTTCCTCGTTTAATGTCTTGCACAATAGCCTTCCGTAAAAACCATGGTGAATTCTCAGCATCGTGTTCTTCGCCCAGAAGAAAGAAAAATGGCATGCAATGCCTATCATCTTTTTTTAAATGGGGAAATGATAATGAAATTGTTAAATTTGAAATTGACCAAGCAATCAAACGTGTCACAGATGCAACCAACATATTTAAAACGACTTTGTTTCAGATTTGCAAGGAAAATTAGGTCAAGGGTATTAAGCATACTGATAATATTATAAAGGAACACATGAAAATGGTCTGACCTAACTAATTCGTTGAATCTTTTGTGATAGCACTAACTTCATCTGACGAGGTCTCCATAACCCCGTTTGCTAACACAACCCTTGTTGTAAAAAATTTTTGCCGATTAATTAAATAAATTCTAAAACAATACAATCACATATGTAAATATAGCATATTAAACATAGTTAATTAAATCCTTTGTAAAGAATCCTCTATTTTAATAATCAATCAGAATTGAGAAATGAGTTCATTTGATATCAAAATTAAGATTATTTCTGTTAGTATGATAGTCTTTTAATAAAAATTTTGCTTTGTTATATTTAAGAGTTTCAACTTGTCAACACGTGGTTGCAAACAAAAAGAGCAAAGGAAACAATTTGGAGAGAGTATCAAATTAAAGGATTATATTCTTAGACCGTTCAAATCCGGGTGAATGACTTATAGACAGGTCGGAGCCAGGCAAAAACTGCCCTTTTTTGGGGTCAAGGTTTTCTAAACTGATTCTGGTACTTTGAACCATGCTGATTCAAATAAGCCTTTGGGCCATCTGAAATTTTGCCCGAAATCCAAGATGGCGGCCAAAATCCAAAATGGCCGCCAAAAATCACAAAATATTTTTTCACGGCGTTGGGTTTAGCTATCAAAATGTTTTTTTCTCCCAGAATAGCTATTTTTAGGCAGAGGAATATGACCCTCTAGTATAAATTCCGAAAACAATTGATTTATCCTGGCGAAATCAAAGATGGCCGCCGGAGTCGGCCCACCAACTTAAGGATTGCTATAACTCCAGTTCTAGATGGGCTATGACAATAATATTGGTCTCTATCCCTAGGTTTTCAGGGAAAGGAATTCAAATCTGTCATCACTTTGAACCATAGGCTACTCTGTCACGGTGAAAACTCACTATAGCTGCATAGGACGATATGCATTATCGGTTATTTCCTAATCACTGTGATTTTGTGAATATCTTTACGCTGTACATTACTTAATTTCAATCATTTAAGGTTTATTGTCATGTTAAAGGGTCAGAATGTCCATAATAATGTCTCATAAACACTAATTTATGACACAACCAATAACTTCACACTCTCATGAATTTTCTCTTTATGAAAGTTTGAAGAAATTGCATACCATCTGTATCATTCTTATGAAACTAACCAGAAGTTTATTTCAGATTCATTGAAACTGTGGAAAGGATAACAAAATGGCAGCCACTCCATTTCTAAGCAAAGGGCCAAATAGAGGACTTTTTAGTCTCTGCAACAAACTGGTCAATGATAATGAAGACATGGCCAAGATTGGACTAGCTGCACTTGAGTCACTGAAAGGATTAGCAGAGAGGTGGGCTTGTATTGACAGCAGGTTAGCTTTGTCCTCACAGTTCCCGTATTCAGAATTTAGATTAGCGACACTTACGCTAGGTTTAGAGAAACATGAGTTCATAATTCATGACAGTTGTCGTAACAACTTTCGAAATAGATTGGGCCGTCTAGAAAGTCAGTCACGCCAACTTCAGCAATCAGGATCTGCAGAAGAATCAAGATCAGAATCATCCACTAGCCAACCTGCGCCTCAGCCATACAGAGTTCGGCGGGGATCACTGCAAAAGAAGGTCTGCTTTGTTTGCAATGAAGCATCGGTCGCTGATGAAAATGCTTTTAATGAAGGTGGACTTGGAAGGTGTGGTGAAGATAACGCTTTCACCAATCTCCAGCACGCAATGGAGAAATGGATAGAGGATTCTACCAATAAACACCACGAAGCTGCTGTCAGATTGAAGATCCTTCTTGGTGGAACATCATATGACGTCTTTGCGCAGGACCTCTACTATCATAAGCGATGTTACCAAAGCTTTACCTATATGTACGGTCATGACGCGAAGTCACTTTCACTGGATGCTAAGAAACAGGAAACACTGAGAATATGTATTATGGATCAGTTCTTCCGCCTATTCACCAGAAATGTCCTTGAAAATCATGATGCATACCTGCTGTCAGATTTGATAAATGACATCAAGGAAATGGGTGAAGACGAAGGACTTTCGGACCCACCTATCTCAAAGACCTACACACTGAAAAGAAGATTAATTTAGAAGTATGGCGAGTCAGTCTCTTTCCACAAGATAGGCAAACAGCTACTGGTGCACTCCAGTGAAGTGAATCCTGTTGCGTACACTGCGGCTACCATTCCGGGCCATGGTCTACGAGAGATGGATTTGACCAAAGCATTTGCAAGACTTATTCGACGAAAGATTACCCAAAGACAGACAATCAAGTGGCCTCTTGATGCGGAAGAGTTATATAGTCTTCTAGATAATTATAGACCCCTACAATGTCTATACAACGCCATCAGTTGGTCAATAAACCCACGGAGATCCGTCGATGCTAATGATTATGCCTGTTCTCCAAGCAAAGCAGAAGCAGAAAAAATTTCAGCTATCAGCCAGAGTTGGGAGAAGGTGGTAACCTCTGAGCGTTTGCCTATTGGAACTGCACTGAGTCTAACTGTTCATCGGATAACAGGCAGCAAGGAAGCCACGACACTTCTTCATCGCTGCGGGGTTGGAATCTCATACTCTGATGTGCACCAGTTGAATAGCAATTGGGCAAAGTCAGTTACCATGCAACATAAGATGTTCCCTCCCGGTTTTATTAGCGGCCGCAGTGTTCATGTCACCTTCGATAATTCAGACGGCAAGCAGCAAACTCTTACCGGAGCACACACTACACATCACACAAAAGGGACAATCTTCCAAGCCAGACATGATGGTGATCCCTCAGCGGGGTCTACAGTTCCAAGAAAGGAGCATGAGCAAGACATTCAAGACAACGAGCAACCAGACTATGGATCCTTCAAGATCCCTAAGAAGAATAAGACACCACCTCCAGCATTTCCAGACTTCACTGATTATTACAAAGATTCAAAGCTGATAGATGACTCTCTTCAACGCAACATAGCCTGGTTATTAGTAAGTGCTGTCGGAGATACCTGCATGGACCAGTGTCTTCCTGATGTTGACAAAGAACCGCTGGGACCAGTTGGATCTT
>NC_090727.1:190166803-190196803 GCF_036898095.1 Palaemon carinicauda
ACTAGCTAAGCTACAACCCTAGTTGGAAAAGCAGGATGCTATAAGCCAAGGGCTCCAACAGCGAAAAATAACCCAGTGATCAAAGGAAATAAGGAAATAAATAAACAATATTAGGAGTAATGAAATTTTTGAATAAAATATTTAAAAAACATTAACAACATTAAAACAGATATTTGATATGTAAACTACAAAAGGACATGTAATCCTGTTGAACATAGAAACATTTGCTGTGAGTTTGAACTTTTGAAGTTCTACTGATTCAACTACCCGATTAGGAAGATCATTCCACAACTTGGTCACAGCTGGAATAAAGCTTCCAGAGTACTGTATACTATTGAGCCTCCTGACAGAGAAGGCCTGCCTATTAGAATTAACTGCATACCTAGTATTACGAACAGGCTGGACCTGTCCGGGAAGATCTGATTGTAAAGGATGGTCAGAATTTTATGAAATCTTATGCAACATGCATATTGAACTAATTGAACGACAGTGCCAGATATTAATATCTAGATCAGGAATAAGAAATTTAATAGATCCTAAGTTCCTGTTCAACAAATCAGAATGAGAATCAGCTGCTAGAGACCAGACAGGAAAAAAATATTCGAAACAAGGTAAAATGAAAGAATTAAAACTTCTTCAGAATAGATTGCTCATAAATCTAGAAAGACTTTCTCAATAAACCCATTTTTTGTGTAATTTGAGAAGACACAGACCTAATGTGTTTCTCAAAAGTAAATTTGCTGTCAAAAATTACACCTACAATTTTAAAAGTGTCATACAAAGTTAAAGAAAAATGATTAATGCTGAGATCCATATGTAGAGGAACAACTGTACTTGATCTACTTACAATCATACTTTGAGTTTTGTTAGGATTCAACAACATACCCATAATTTACACCATGCACTAATTTTTGCTAGATCTCTATTAAGGGACTCAGCAACCCCAGATCTACATTCAGGAGATGGAATTGATGCATATATATATATATATATATATATATATATATATATATATATATATATATATATATATATATATATATATTTTTGGGCTCAAGCCATGTCGTCCTGATGGAAGTTCCTATAGGGTAGCTTCCTAGGGTATATTACAACTACGGCGATATTCCCAGAGAATTTACCTTAAGGTACCAGAATTCTAACTCCTGGAGCGAATATCCCTCGTGAAAGGGATATCGCGATATCAGAGGACGTATTCTTGACACCCCACATGGCAATCTGCACCCCGAACAGAGATTACGTATCGCAGGGGTCAATTGGCAAGAAACGAAATCGGGAAAGAAAAAGGGGGAGCCGCTCCCAAGGCTCCCTATCTCCCGTTTCGTAAGCGTGCCTGGCGCCAATCCTGGCGCCATCTGTATTCCTTTTTGCGTAGCTTAACAACTCGGTGTTTTTTCCTGTGTTTCTCGCAAATCTTGGATTTATTCTACTTTTCATGGCTTCTCCAACTTCGTCGGCCTCTGATAAGTTGAGTACCATGTCTTTTATGTATAAATGTAGGCTCTTGGTAATTTTTTAAGTGATTAATAGGTTTAATCTTGGTTACAAGAGCCGTAGCCTACCGGAGGCGTCATGGACGCTGTCGCTCGCTAGGTATAAGTTTAGTTAGCCAGAGCGACATTCCTGGTTGTTTTGCTTTAATAAATTTTAGCTATTTAGCGTTACATAGGATTTCCTTTCGTGCTTTAGTATTATTTTGACGAAGTATTCGCCAATTCTGGCCTACGCTAGGCCATGTAGCCTAGTCGTTGGGTTCTAGTACTTTGTGCATGGTTTTGGTTTTTCCGAGTGTATTAAAATTTTATTGAAGCTTTAGGCTGTTTTTTATACATTTAAGATTATGTTGAATATTTCCAAGATAGTATACGAGTGAGTTTCGGTGATTTAGGTAATCGATTCTCTTGGTGCCTAGGCTAAGTTGCTTATGGAGCCTTAGTATACTTTCTCATACTCCCCGGTTGCTTTCTTTTCTTCGGAGAAGGTATGCAATCCCTTTCCCTCTGTTTAAGCCTTGGGCTTATCCCTAAGTGGTTTATCTGAATTAATTTTCGATAAAACTATACTGGGGTGTTACTGTACCTTCCTGTTCCAGTAAGTCTGGTTTCAAAGAGGGACAGAACAACAGAGTTTTTAGTCTGAGTCTGTGTTTGTCTGGCTTGGGGTAGAGTCTCCCTCGCTGACCTGGCACAGGCATAGGAGGCTTAGCCTCCTTAGGTCACTACCGAAGGTTTCTGTACGAGATGATTCCTTCTTTTGTGATCTACCAGACTAGTCCTTGTTGCTGTTCTCGGGGGAGGATAAGATTCTTTCCCTGGGAGTAGCAACACCTTCCTTGCTTTGGTTCTCTGGGAGCTGGCAAGTATTTCTGGCCTCCCTCCTTGGATCTCCCTTAGGCTAAGATGAGTTTCTTGGCTGCGGGTGATCCTTCACTAAAGCAAGGTTGGTAGGACCCTCTTGTGTCCCTTCCCTCTCTATCTCCGTAATGGCCTAGCCATTACAGTACTGTACGTCATTCTTCATCTGGACCTAGATTAGGTTAGGATGTGGAATTGACTCAGTCCCTTGCCGGCCGGCAGAGCTGCCGGGCGGCAAGGGTCTTCTGCTTTGAGTGCTGCCCGGACCTCCCTTGGTCCCTCATCCATGCCTGCCTATAGAGTCAGATGGCATTGGTCAGGAAGCCTAAATTAGATTCTCCCCTTCCTTATATGCACTCTTTCGGATTGCCGGGCTTGGAGGTAGTGTACACTCTTATCCCGGCATCCATTCTGTTATTCTTCTAGTGCTGTACCCGACCCGGCTGCCGGCCTATGAGCCGGCAGCTGGGCAGTTGTAGTCCTCTGGTTCTTTTGCTGCCGGCTGGCATAGGTCGTGTACCTTTGCTGGCCGGCTAATGTCAGCCCTTGTCTGCCGGTCGCCAAGAGTGTGGCCGGCAGCCGGGTACTACTTTGTGTAGTTGCCGGCCGACATTGGCTGGCAACATTGGCTGGTTCAAATGCATGTGCCGGCCGGCACATGCATTTCAACCAGCGTTCTGCCGCCTTATAGCTGTTAAGTAGTATACTTTAAAGCTAGTTATGGTGTGTGCCGGAACCTCCTATACTATACCAGTATTCTTCAGTATAACATATACTGTAAGAAGAAAACTATAGTATAGGTTTTGGTACAGCAATGTGTGTTCTAACACTTTTGTGTTTTCTTACACAGCCCTTTGCTGTTGCCCTACAGATAAGAAAGTGAGTTCTTTCTTGTCTATTATCCAGGATTCTGAAATCATTGCTTAGGTGTGAGCTCCACCTGTTTCCTCTGGAAACTTTGCATTGGTTATTCTAGAAGATATTAACCATTCGATTTTATTATCTGGAAGGCTGCAGCAATTGGTTGTGAAGGAAACACAAGTGTGTGTCTTTCCTTTCTGAATTGTTATGCTATACTATGCATATCCAGTGATACATAGTTCACTTGATACTCATGGAAATCTCTTCTCTTTACAGAAGGACCCTCCGAAGTGCGGAAGTGTCTTCTACAACGTCCGCAGCAAGAGCCTCTGCGGATATGAGTTTGGTAGGAGACACGCAGTATGCGGTGTCTCCAAGGGTGATCTCCGATATTGGGACCCTCAGGTATGTACTGTGTGCACTAACTTGATTACTGAGGCCTTTGATTCCCCTAGGATGGCGGAATCAAGGGATATAGCAAGGGAGAAGCTTCGTACCTGGGTAAGGGGCTTCCAGAAGAACACCTCTGGACCTTATCTTCCAAGTGAGAAGATGAGGGCGTATCTTTTCCCTAAGGCATCAGCTGATGCAGTGATTCCCCAGCCTCAAGAGGAGATCCCCCAAGTTCAGATCCAGGTGGATGCTGAAGTCGCGGTCGCTATGCAAGACATCCAGTTAGATGACAGGATGTCTGATGTGGACGAGTGTCTGGAGGAAGACCTCCTGGCAGAAGCCCAGGGTGAAGTTCAAGCCCCAGACGTTGTAGAGGAAGAGGTCGACGAGGTGTCGGCTACTCCGGTTCAGATCCGGAGCCTATTCCCTCAACATCGGCCGGTCTCCCAGTAGAGCTGGGACAGGCCCTCTCCTCCATTGTAGGAATGATCCAACAAATGCAGAAGGAGAATCAGGAGAAGGCGGCTGCAATGGAACTGCGGATGCAGAGCCTTGCAGAATCACATGGGCCCCAGAAAAGGCTCAATGTGAAAGACCTTCCCTTGTGCTCAGATGCTAACCCATGGAGGTATGCTGAGCACATGCCGATGACGACTGGAAAGATCTTCATCTCGGATAAGTTTGGCTCAGTTCCCCTAGAGGAGTTGGAATTCTGGCCCAGCAAGGCATCATATCCGGACTGTTATGTCCGGCTGAGGAAGGAACCAGCTTCAAAGGAGGAGACAGAGCCGAAGGAGGTCATAGTGATGGACCATACTAAGGCTCAAGCTCTGCTTTCATCCTCATTGAAAGAGAGGGGCTTCTCTAACTCAAAGGTAGCTGCATTGAGCAAGAAGCTCCCTTCCTTTGTGTCCTCTCCTGCTAGAGCCTTCCCCTTTTTACAGAAAGGGTTTGCGGCTGTACTAAAAGCAGTCGAGGCCGGCAAGCCTTGCCCCTCCCTGGAGGAGTGTAAACCCTTGTCGCTGGCCCTGCCTATGGACCACAAAGACTGGAAGGACGTCCATCTTACGTTCTCAGTTGGGAAGTTGGAGGCTGATATCGCTGGACGTCAGTTCGGCGAGGAACTCCCTAAGCTGTCTGACTTTCTCTTGCAGAGAGAGTTCGAGACAAAAGAAAGACTGGGTGCCTCTATGTCTCTTCAGACTACTCTTGAGACGATGGCAAGTGACCCCAAGGTCCATGAAATGTTCATGGTGGTGGCCAAGACTCATCTGGCCACAGTGACGCAGGACCTTTATGGCTTCGTCAAGGCGAGGAGAGCTTGTAGGGAGTTCGTGTTCACCTCGGCTACGGTGAGGCACGAGCCAAGGAAACTAATCTCCTCCAACATTTGGGGCAAAGACCTTTTCCCTACCGATTTGGTCAAAGAAGTAGTTGATAAGGCCACCTTGGAGAATAGAACCTTCTCCAGAAGTGGGGCCTGGCTATCAAAAGAAAGTCTTCCCCGGATGAGGGTCCTCAACCAAAGAGGAAGACTATGAGGACTAGGCTACCGTCTCGGCCAGCCAAGCCTTTTAGACAGCAACAACAACTGCAATTGCCATTGCCTCCGGTGCCCCAGATCGTGGCACAAACCTCGTCCACTTTTCAGTGGGTACCCCAGGCCGTGTCGACACAGTCCACGGCATTCACCCCATCGTTCGAAGGGCAGTCTACTTCCTTTCGAGCAAAGCTTAGAGGAGCAGCCAGAGGCTCGTCTAGGCGCCCGTCAAGGGGAAGGGGATTCAGGGGTGGTCGTGGTCAGGGAGGCAAGACCTCAGGACAGCAGTCCAAGTGGGATGATACGGGTAGGAGGGAGACTTCTAAAATTTCGGGATCGGTGGACCTTCGATCCCTGGGCCCACAGCCTACTCAAGAATGGACTGGGCTGGAGCTGGTACAGCACTCCACCCCCGTGCCTTCAGTTTTTCCAACACTCCACCCCCGTTCTGGAGGAGTACGTTCAAGAACTGTTGGAGAAAAATGTGATCCGAAAGGTGAAGTCCATCAAATTCCAAGGGAGGCTGTTTTGTGTTCCCAAGAAAGACTCGGAAAACCTCAGAGTCATTCTGGACTTGTCGCCACTCAACAAGTTCATAGTGAATTGCAAATTCAAGATGCTAACACTGCAACACATAAGGACCTTACTGCCAAAGAGGGCATATTCCGTCTCTATAGACTTGTCAGATGCCTATTGGCACATTCCAATCAACCGTTGACTCTCCCCCTACCTAGGGTTCAGACTACAACGAAGACTATACGCCTTCAGAGCCATGCCATTCGGGCTAAACATAGCCCCCAAGGATTTTTACGAAGCTTGCGAGCGTAGCTCTCAAACAATTACGCCTAAAGGGAATTCAGGTAGTAACCTACCTGGACGACTGGTTGGTGTGGGCAGCATCCGAGACAGAATGCTTGCAAGCTTCCAGTCAAGTGATCCAGTTCCTAGAGTACCTAGGTTTCAAGATCAACAGAAAAAAGTCTCGACTTTCTCCATCTCAAAAGTTCCAGTGGCTGGGAATCCACTGGGACCTTTTGTCACACCGTTTCTCCATCCCGGCGAAGAAAAGGAAGGAGATAGCGGGTTCTGTCAAGAGACTTCTAGATTCCGAAAGGATATCAAGACGCGAATAGGAGAGGGTACTGGGCTCTCTCCAGTTTGCTTCGGTGACAGACCCAGTGCTAAGAGCACAGCTAAAGGATGCAACCGGAGTTTGGAGAAGTTATGCATCAAACGCGCGAAGAGATCTGAGAAGACTAGTTCCGCTTCGGCTACGTACTCTTCTCAGGCCTTGGTCCCAAGCCAGACATCTAAAGAAGTCGGTTCTTCTTCAGCCACCTCCCCCGTCGGTGACGATTCACTCAGACGCCTCGAAGGAGGGATGGGGAGGTCACTCTCATCGGAAAAAAGTCCAGGGGACTTGGTCCAAGCTATTTAAGACCTTTCACATAAACTTTCTAGAAGCTATGGCAGTGCTCCTTACCTTAAAGAAAGTTTCCCCGCGTCACTCGATCCACATAAGGTTGGTGATGGACAGCGAGGTAGTTGTGAGATGCTTGAATTGACAAGGATCGAGGTCACCACCTCTCAACCTGGTGATGTTGGCCATCTTCCGATTGGCGGAAAAGAAGAAGTGGTACCTGTCGGCAGTTCACCTTCAAGGAGTCCGCAATGTGACGGCGGACGCTCTATCCAGGTTCACACCGATAGAGTCGGAATGGTCCTTAGACGCAGGATCATTCTCCTTCATTCTGAATCAAGTCCCAGAACTGCAGATAGACCTCTTTGCGATGAAAGACAACAAGAAGTTGCCCCTGTACGTGTCCCCGTACGAGGACCCCTTAGCGGAAGCAGTGGACGCGATGTCCCTCGACTGGAACAGATGGTCCAGGATTTATCTGTTCCCTCCTCACAACCTTCTGTTGAGGGTCCTCAACAAACTGAGATCCTTCAAGGGGGTAGCGGCAATAGTGGCCCACAAGTGGCCGAACAGCGTGTGGTTCCCCCTGGAATTGGAACTACAGCTGAAGTTTGTACCGCTACTAGATCCAGTTCTGACCCAGCGAGTCCAGAAGTCGACTGTCTGCGCTTCATTACAGAAAACCCGGACCCTGCAGCTCATGATTTTCTCTCCCTAGCGGTGAGAAAGCGTTTCGGGATTTCGGAAGCCAGCATAGACTTCCTAGAGGAAAATAAGTGCAAATCTATTAGAAGGCAATAAGTTCTGAAAGCCTACGCTAGGCTCAGACCTTCAGCACCTCCAAAGCCCATTTCATGGTCTTTAGACAAAGTTCTTCATTTCGCTTCTCTGTGGAGCAATGAGGAGGGTGCGTTAATGGATTTGACCCAAAAAGTTATTTTCCTATTTCCACTCGCGTCCGGGGCCAGGGTTAGTGAGATTGTAGCCCTCTCGAGAGAGGAAGGTCGTGTTCAGTTCCCGGATGGGGGAGAACTGAACCTGTTTCCGGATCCTTTGTTTCTCACCAAGAATGAGTTACCCACCAACAGGTGGGGTCCCTGGAGAATTTGCCCTCTGAAAGGAGATGCATCTCTATGTCCAGTAGAATGCCTAAAGGTCTATCTTCTTAGAACTTCAGACTTCTAGGGTGGTCAACTATTCAGGGGAGAAACATCAGGCTCAAATTTATCACTGAATCAATTCAGGGCGAAAATCGCATATTTTATTCGCAGAGCGGATCCTGACAGTACACCCGCAGGTCACGATCCGAGGAGAGTTGCTTCATCCTTAAATTTCCTTAATTTTATGGATTTTGAACATCTCCTTTCATACACTGGCTGGAAGTCTTCCAGAGTGTTCTTTCGCCACTATGCGAAGCAAGTGGAGCAACTAAAGAGTTCTGTGGTAGCAGTGGGTTGCGTCGTTAACCCTGCTGTTTAACTCTGCGAGGAACAGTGGTTTTAATTGGGACAATTAATTCCAGGGTGAGTGTGTAGTTACATTCTGTGCTACAAAATAAGTGAGGGCACTGAGGTGCCCACGTTGACTGTTCCACTTCCAAAGGTGAACCTAGCATAAGTGCAGACATGTGTGCCGAGCGTTTCTAACGCTAATGTAACTGATTAGTAATACAGACTTTTCTGACCTTCATACCTCGGTATGTTAAAGATGGCACTAATGTTTTTCTTTCAGATAAACAAGTTTCTGTTTACTATCAGACTTATGTTTAAAGTTTTGGTTATCCTCTTCTTATATATATATATATATATATATATATATATATATATATATATATATATATATATATATATATATATATATATATATATATATATATATATATATATATATATATATATATATATATATATATATATATATATATATATATATATATATATATATATATATATATATATATATATATATATATATATATATATATATATATATATATATATATATATATATATATATATATATATATATATATATATATATATATATATATATATATATATATTTAGAATTGTTGTTAACCTGTCTTTTTATTGTCTATCAATAAACTTGTTCTTGAGAACCTTGCGTCTTCTTCACCTGTGTCAATTTATTGATATAATTGAGCATTCATTCTATGTATATTTATCTGGGATAATTCTAATAGATTGTTCCTGTATGCAAGCTATGTTGCATTGGTTTATGGTTTCCCTTATTGGGAGGACTCCGTCCTAGAAGGGAACGGTGGCGGTTTTACATGTTTCCTCCTATGCGGGTAGAAACCTTTGTCCATTACAAGTATTGTGCGGAGAACTGGTCGATATTTCATATTGACGCAGTGGTTCTTTACAAACTATGCTTTACTTAACCCTGGATAGGTACGCTCCTCGGACACCCCTTTAAGGGTATACTCGGACGCGAACGACCCCGACGCCAAAAAAAATTCTTGAAAAATCAGTTTTTGCAGTAACCTCCTTTTTTCTTTTGCCAAAAAAAACTTCAATAAATGCTCAAAACAACTGTAAAGATAAATACTACTCATCTGCAGAAAAACTATTTATTATAAATATTTTAAAAAATTAAGTAGAAAAAAAAAGACCTGACATAAAAATTCATAAAAAAAAAATTTATACATATATACACAAATCCTTTTAGGAATTGATTCTTGAATGTTTAGGACACATCTTGATGTATTTTGGATGAAGTCAGACCCATGGAGGTGAAGATCTGAAATGAGAAAAAAAGGGTAACTTTTTTTGGCCAAAATAATTTGTCCAAATTTCATGAATTTTTTTGGGTACCCAAATGAAATAGGAAGTGGCTAATTTTCTTAGGGAATAAACATATGTTATCCTAAAATAGAAATATGTAAAAAAATCTTCATTATTTTGCAAATTACATTTATATCAGGGGCCATATCTAGAGGTAATTTTTTGAGTACTTAGAAATTTCGTAAAAAAAAACATATATTTAATATATAATATGATATTTATGCAGGTAAAAATATATCAAAATATCACAAATTCTATAGGGAACAAGAATATATATAGATAGGGCAGCTTACGCTTCGGATATGTCCACAAAATGGCCGCCAACCACACTGACTCAGACTCCCTAATCTGCCACTTGAAATGTAGGAAGGGTATGTCAATTTCAAGGTGTTATTTACTAATCTAATTATTATTGGATATGCATAAAAATTGTATGGTGGGTTGCTGGATAATTGTCGATTATTTTACGGTTATAAAATTAAAATTCTGACCCAAAAAATTTTTTTTGAAGGGATATAAAATCGAAAAAAAAAATGTAAAACAATATAATATTTTAGCTAAAAAAATTTGATGATATTCAATCAAAAAAGAAGTAAACAAAATTTTCCGACAAATAAACATCTTGAGGAATCATTACTCTATGATAGTTCCTTAGTACGTAGTAATTTTGAAAGAATTGGGAAAAAACGAAAAAATGGCAATCACCGGAAAATCGAACACATACCTATATATACGCCATATCTGGCTAAAAAAAAGATAGGCATGGGTAGCCAGATCATCTAGAAACACTTTCCAACACTATAAAAATATAAGTTTTGTGACACTACTTGCCAATTCCTTACGGTAACATGACTAAGCAAAAAAATGCAAAACAAATAAAAAGGGGCACTCGCGGAAAAATGGCTAACATTCTAATATACGGCATTTCAGAAAAAAAAATTCAGCCACGTGATAGGCAAACCATCAAGGCACATTTTCCGACAAATAAACATCTAAATGAATCATTACTCTGTGATAGTTCCTTAGTAAGTAGTAATTTTTAAAGAAATGGGAAAAAACGAAAAAATGGCAATCACAGGAAAATCGAACACATACCTATATATACGCCATATCTGGCTAAAAAAAAAAGATAGGCATGGGTAGCCAGATCATCTAGAAACACTTTCCAACACTATAAAATTATAAGTTTTGCGACACTACTTGCCAATTCCTTACGGTAACATGACTAAGCAAAAAAATACAAAACAAATAAAAAGGGGCACTCGTGGAAAAATGGCCATTCTAATATACGGCATTTCAGAAAAAAAAAAATTTCAGCCACGTGCTAGGCAAACCATCAAGGCACATTTTCCGACAAATAAACATATAAATGATTCATTACTCTGTGATAGTTCCTTAGTACGTAGCAATTTTGAAAGAAATGGGAAAAAACGAAAAAATGGCAATCACAGGAAAATCGAACACATACTTATATATACGCCATATCTGGCTAAAAAAAAAATAGGCATGGGTAGCCAGATCATCTAGAAACACTTTCCAACACTATAAAAATATAAGTTTTGCGACACTACTTGCCAATTCCTTACGGTAACATGACTAAGCAAAAATATGCAAAACAAATAAAAAGGGGCACTCGCGGAAAAACGCCCAACATTCTAATATACGGCATCTCAGATAAAAAAAAAGACATGCACGTGTTAGCCCAACCATCAAGGCACACTTTCTAACACATAAACATGAAAAAAAAATCAATAATATACGGCAATTCCTTACTACGTAGTATATTTTTACGAATATTGAAAAAAAACAGAAATTGGCAACCGCAGTTAAATACCCAATATACCAATAACTACGTCGTATCTGACAAAAACAAAATCACGCATGGGTAGCCAGATCATCTAGACACACTTTCCAACACTAAAAAAGCAAAAGTTTTACGACACTATTTGGCAATATCTTACGGAAAAATGACTTGGCAAAAAAATGCAAAAAAATGAAAAAGGGGCACTCGCGGTAAAATGCCCGACATTCTAATATACGGCATCTCAGATAAAAAAAAAGACATGCACGTGTTAGCCCAACCATCAAGGCACACTTTCTAACACATAAACATGAAAAAAAAAATGAATAATATACGGCAATTCCTTACTACGTAGTAATTTTTACAAATATTGAAAAAAAACAGAAATAGGTAACCGCAGTTAAATACCCAATATACCAATAACTACGTCGTATCTGACAAAAACAAAGTCACGCATGGGTAGCCAGATCATCTATACACACTTTCCAACACTAAACAAGCAAAAGTTTTACGACACTATTTGGCAATATCTTACGGAAAAATGACTTGGCAAAAAAAGGAAAAAAAATGAAAAAGGGGCACTCGCGGTAAAATGGTCCTCGTGGTGATGAACGACATTTTAACTAAAAAAAAATTCATGCACATGGTAGCCAAACAATCCACCAAGACTTTCCACAACTGATAACCTATACAAGTTGCACCATTCTACGACAATTTCCTAATACGTAATAACTTTGATTATTATGCAAACTACCTTAGAAGGGTAAACTCGGTCGCGCTCGACCCCGATGCGTCTCAGAAATCGGGGAAGGAGTACAGCTACAGCAATGCACATCTGGACACTACTAGAGCGTGTAGGGGAGACACCTCCTGCAGGTCGATCACCCACAAATTCAGTCACGGGGGTGAGTCACGTGAAAAAAACCTGTTTTTTTTTGACGCTCGGGGTCGCAAACGACCCATCGTACCTATCCAGGGTTAATATAGAGGTGAGACCACTATATTAGCTTGCCTGGTATTCATACATAGGTATATGTACTCTTCGAGACTTTTCCAGAGTCTAGTAGGACTCTTCCCTGTAGGGGGCAGGAAGCTCTAACATGGTTTATAGTTAGTTGAAAAGATGTATATCGGTAACATCTTAGGTCTCTAGGTCTAGTCGACCGAGAAAAATTACCCCCGGGGAGTACGGCACGTTCTGAGAATCCACATATACAGTAATGCTCTGGTATACTTCCATCAGGACGACATGGCTTGAGCCCAAAAAACGGATTTTGAGCGAAGCGAAAAATCTATTTTTGGGTGAGATGGCCATGTCGTCCTGATGGACCCGCCCTTCCCTTTCTAAGAAAGGGCTGTAGGACCCCTCCCTACATACAGTATCTGTAGCACCTCGTGTACGCTACAAGGAATACAGATGGCGCCAGGATTGGCGCCAGGCACGCTTACGAAACGGGAGATAGGGAGCCTTGGGAGCGGCTCCTCCTTTTTCTTTCCCGATTTCGTTTCTTGCCAATTGACCCCTGCGATACGTAATCTCTGTTCGGGGTGCTGATTGCCATGTGGCGTGTCAAGAATACGTCCTCTGATATGTCGCGATATCCCTTTCATGAGGGATATTCGCTCCAGGAGTTAGAATTCTGGTACCTTAAGATAAATTCTCTGGGAATATCGCCGTAGTTGTAATATATATATATATATATATATATATAAATATATATATATATATATATATATATATATATACGAGTATATATATATATATATATATATATATATATATATATATATATATATATACGAGTATATATATATATATATATATATATATATATATATATATATATATATATATATATATATATATATATATGTATATATATATAACAAATAAATATATATATATATATATATATATATATATATATATATATATATATATATATATATATATATATATATATATAATGAATAAATATAGATAGATAAATAAATATATATATATATATATATATATATATATATATATATATAATGAATAAATATAGATAGATAAATATATATATATATATATATATATATATATATATATATATATATATATATATATATATATCATTATATTATATGGATCCCGGGTCTGAGCACCCAAAATATATTATACTCTCTTGTCTGGGCACTAACCAAATATATTATACTATGGCTCGTGAGTGGGAACCAAACATATAATATATATACTACGACTGGCAAGTTAACTTCTCGATTCCTAACTACCTTGTTTGCTTTTACATTAAAACTGTTACACTTTAAAACATTAATACCCGAATTTTGAAGCCGTTAAATAACTCCCAGACAGTAGTATATAAAACACCGAATATCCTAAGGTCTCTAAAGCACACTCAAAACCAAACTGGGTAAATACTCTTAAGTATTATTAAACCGTATTTAACTCTTACTGTGGTTCTTAACAGGATCGAGCGGAAACTATTTTGAAATAGTTATGATTGGAATAATAAACTCTACAAAAATAAATATTTTCTATATAAATTACAGCACTGAAAAGAATTTACATAACATAAGTAAGTCACTGGAAAAATATCAAGTCTGAACAAAACTTTGAATAAGACAAACTTGTTACGATTTGAAAATATAATAACTTGACTTGAACTATTACATCTGAATAAACCTTAGTTTAAGAAAAGAAATAATGCAATGAAAATAATTCTAATGCTTGGAATAATTCTGAAATAATACAATGTTTATGTTTGACTCTCAATGAATAATAGTTAACCACATCACTTTACAAACCTATCCTGCCTACAGGGCCGTTTAAAAAAGGAAAAAAAAAATGTTATACAATGCCAACACTCACCCTAATATAATGAGGTAAAAAAATCCCCTTTTAGTCTTGCATGACAAACGATGTGCTTTGGGATACAGAAGAGGACACACTAGAACGCACTGAACATTTTTGATAGTACACAGGGTTATTTTCGGGAAAGAGAGGGAGAGAGGTGAAGGCTGTGTTACTAACTCGATCTCTGTTTGTCTGTCTCTGACTCTCACCCAACCTTTGGTCCTTATATATATATTCTTGGCTAATTTCAGAAGCTTCCATGATCGGGTTCTGGTAGCGTAGGGGTTGTGCTTTGTGTCAAAGTTTCTAACTACATAAAAATGTCAAGTGGCGAAATCAAGGGTTTTTTCGGTAACTCTCAGATACACGTCAACGTACCCGAAACGACTCCCTAGCTAGCTTCGCCCACCCCTTGTAATCAAAATGAAAAAAAGATAACATCCTCTCACCGGGTTATCTCGAAAATTCGAAAGCACGTGTTTAAGAACATTCCAAAGCACATATTCTGAAATTCTCTCTCAAACATGATGCAATACATCTTAAAATATAAAAGAACATTACCTAAGCCCTTGTTCCTATCTTGCATGAATCCTACAAAACATCCAAATAGACGACGTAAGACTTCATAGCAAACATATGTGAAATAAAAAGTTAATTCTTAAAAATATGTAAATTACATATTTTAACTTGAATAAAGAATACAATGAAATTCACGACAAAAGTCTTACGTAATTTACATAAAATACTTGTATCTACATGAGAGGGGCTCATTTTACGGCTGGGTACCATCTCTTAAATGCACAAATGAAAACATTTTCTGAAATACAGTATAAATAAAATTATGAATAATATACGATATTTACTCTACAAAAGACCAGCTTCGTAAGAATAAATATATATATATATATATATATATATATATATATATATATATATATATATATATATATATATATATATATATGAGACATAAGGAGCAACATGGATACGATAGCAAACCAAAGTAGAGGATATTAAAAAAACTTGTAAGAAAAAGAAATGGACATGGGCATATAATGAAAATGACAGACAATAGATGGCCATTAAGAATGAAAGAATGAAGGATTTTAAAAGAAGCAGAGGAAGGAAGAGAACATGGATCGACAAAATAAGGAAGTTTGAGGGCATGGACTGGCACAGGAAGACCATAAACAGACTCAAATGGAAGGACATGTCCGAGGCCTTTGTTCTGCATTAGACTACTAACGGCTGATGATGATTTTGATAATAATATTGTGTATATATATATATATATATATATATATATATATATATATATATATATATATATATATATATATATATATATATATATATATATATATATATATAACAGCAAGAAAGGTCTCTGACATGTCAAATCCTGTCTGGGGTTCAGCCCGTTTTCCTCATCACGCTGGCCAATGCGGATTGATGCTGGTGACAAGGTCTATAGAATACGAGGTCTTCTCAGGCGCAGATTAGTGAGGATATTGGGGTTTGGGGGGAGATAGTCCGTTACGTCATCATAGCCAATGCGTCCGAGTCTCCCTTGTCAACATTCATACAAATATAGGATTTTTTGTTACTTTATTCGTAATTAATAACAAATTAAGAGCCAATTTATTATCTTAGGAATATAAAATTACTCAGTGGAAACAGTTCTGTATTTTGTGCATACAAAATTGATCTAATTACATTTATTTACAAGAATAAACGAATATATAAAAACCTTAATTTTCACATTTTCACCACTTCCATGATAAACATGGTTATACTCGTCTTAAATCTTTCGTCTTACAGGTGAATAATTAAGAAACCAGCTTCAACATTTTATTTACAGCTTTCCGAGATGAGCTAATGTTTCTATCCAGAATTCGAATCCTAAAAAAAGTACGACAGCGTAAACAATACCTAATAACTTCCTGTGGAAATGAAATATGCTCGTATATCATTTCAGCTATTGAAGTTATTACGTTTCCCCCTTATTTCAAAGATTTTTTCGCCATGAAAACAAACAAAATTTTATTTCCATTGTTTTAAGATTTTCGAAAAATTCTTCGTTGGGTTTCATCAGTTTTCTGTCATCCCTACTTACAGCACCAATCCATGTATTATCCCCTTCTTCAATGGCATCTTCTAATAAACCTTCCTCATATTCCAGATTAACATCAATGCAATTTTCAATTTAATTTTCTTGCAAGCAAAAGAACATAGCAGACAAGCTTAATTCTTTCTGAAGATAATTTTTATATATATATATATATATATATATATATATATATATATATATATATATATATATATATATATATATATATATATATATATATATATATACATTCTTACAAATAGGATATTTTATTCACATATTTTATGTATTTAAGAAATGTATAGCCATCTCGTAAGGTGAGTTCCACTCACGTACGATTAGGTAATGTATGTAAATTACATAAGACTGTCGTCACTCCTTTAATTGTATTTTCATTCAATTCCGTATGTGTAAATTTACGTTATTTTAAAGAATTAAATTTTCATTTCCCGTAGCTTTGTTACGAAGTCTTATATAAGCTCGTTTAGGTATGCCGTATGACACACACGAGCTAGCACAAGGCACTACTACAATTTTTTCCGCGTGGTTAGAAAATGCATGAAGAATCCAGACTAAATTTTTTTTTTTTTTTTTTTTTTTTTTGTAATGTTACGAGAGGTGGTGGGTGGAGTTAGCTGAGATGTTGTCTTCGCCATGTGTTGGTAGTACCCTTCTTCATATTGCCAAGTTGGCAACTTTGGAGCCATAAGCCCTGCCCCCATGCTTCCATACCATGTGTAATGCATTGCTTGAATTTGCTTGAAGGTTCTAGAATGAATTAGGATGCATATATAAGGGGCCTAGCAAGGCGTGACACAGAGAATTCCAGCCTGATTCCGAGAGCCATTATTCTGCCAACCCTCTCTCAAGCAACTCTCCAGCTAAAGTGAATAGTTTTATCTCTCAAAAGTGTACAGTGTTTGTGAAACATTGATAATCTATGTAAAGGGAAGAGAGTATTATATGTAATTTATATTATTGTAACTGGCCCTGTGTGATTAGGACAGTGAAGTGTATATGTAATAAATGAAATAGTTAATTATTACATGTTTAAAACACATGACGTAATATGTCATTGTGGATGAAGATGCTAGCGTGAGATTTACTGTAGTCAGATAAAATCATAACAGGATGTATTTTGCATCCCTCGGCAATGTAACATTTTTCTGAAGCATCAACACAAATGCATACCGTGTGAAAGATTGTGTCGTCACCGGATGCAGGTGTCTTCCGAGAGACGAATGTAAAGTTTACATATTGTGTTTAAATGCTGAGACAACTAAATATACGATATCTGTGATATCGATAATTTAGGCAGTTCATATCTATACTTCACCTGAATTGGTCATCCGACCAAACCAGCTACACTCCTGTGATGGAGATGTTTAACACTGTTGTTTTTAGAGAATAAACCATTTTAAAGATGCAATGGTGAACCTTATTTCAAGACTCAACATCTCAAACAACACATACTCAATGTGTGTTAATAACAGGAGCACACTAATAAATGGTGGCAGCGCTTAAACTCTAAGAATCAGAGAAAGATCTTCAATAAATTGATAATAATACTCTAATAATTAGAGGAAGATCTTCAAGAAATCAAAAATAAAGCTGTAAAAACCAGAGAAAGATCTTCAAGAAATCAACGTTAATGAATCTACAATTTTGACTAAGTAACATAGTCCATCGAAGTCTAAAAACATTTGATGAATGTTATACATACAAACTGATGAACTGGATCTTCAATCAACATCCTAGGTAACCCAAGGACTGACGTTCAACGCTTACAAAACATATCCAGGAAGCACTACATTCAACGGAAACTCGGACGAAACATTGCTAACAAACATCAAGAGAGAGAGAGGATGTGACGACATCACACAGAGCCATATAAAAGCTAAGTACAATTTTTCAAATTCATTTCAGTTTGGGCAGTGAAGTGTAGTTATCACGAGTCGTTAGTCGATTATTATTGGGGTGAGTGGTTTGCTAATCTTTTATTTTCCTTTCATTAAAGGAAACTGTGTTCAACTCCGAATTCTCATCTAGAATTTTTTCTCTCTTTGTGCTAATTCCTTTTTCTTTCAGAAATTCTCGGGAAATGTCTTGGGATTAGTAGCATTGTTTTGGGGATTTTATTATAATCTTTGTCATTCAGAGCTTATGCGTTTACGCAGTGGACGTCTGTATTCATATAGATATTTTGATAGAATTGCAAGGGGTCGAAGAGATAGGAAAAGAAATACAGCAGTCATGACGCCCCCTGTGAGCCCCACCCCTGGACCTAGTGGCGTAGGACAGATTAATCCTCTCCCGGTTGTGACGCTTGTAAATGCCAGGTTTGCAATCCTTCCTTTTCAGGGTCGGGTTAATGGGTTCTTGCCTCAAAATGTGGAGTCATGGATTTCATCCGTCGATGCCCATTTAAATGCAAAACAATTCGTAGACCCTTTTGTACAATTACAAGAAGCTAAAAGTTTTATAGATTTTTCTGAGGGGGATGCGAGTGCGTATTTAAGAGGTGTTTCATTTCAAGAAGCAGTTACCTGGGATGATTTCAAAGTTAGGTTACGCGTGGTCTATGGGGGTGAAGAAGCCTTTGATGTAGTATTAACGTTAAGAAATACACTTAATCAAGCCACTATGAATCGGCTTAATGTTATTGAGAGAGCAGCTTTCATAGCTGATAGGCTTAATGAATATCAGGATTTTTTAGGTAATTCCACTTGGGTTACTAGAGATAACCTCTCCGTGAAAGATTTTTTTACGATTAATGTATTTAACTTGCATGACACTTATGTTGCCTGAAGCTTTAGTGCGGTGTTTTGATAAAAAGTTAACGCCTGCAAGTACGGAATTGGATGTATATAAACAGATAAAAAAACACATCGCTAAGTGTCCTGATCTTGATCCCATGTTAACTCAAGTTTTTGCAAAGAATGAAACAAAGCCACAAACAGTGAACGTAGTTAATAATAGTCAAGTAGCGGGAATGACGTGTTATAATTGCAAACGTCAAGGTCAATTAAGCGCGGACTGCAGAACGAAATTCTGTTCGATACATAATAGTTCGACTCATTCGTACAGTCAATGTTACTCGCGTAAGACACAACAGAATCCCAGAAATACACAGTCAATTCCACAGTCAGTTCCATATGGAAGTAAAAAGAAAAATTCTCATTTTAACAATAAGAAGAAACAACCAAATGTCAATGCAGTTCAGAGTCCAAAACAAACAAACACTTCTTCGAATATCGCTGAGCCTGGGTCGTCAAACCAGACCTCGCAAGGTCAGACTAATTTTCAGAATGTGCAGAGCAAAGCAAATACCACATAGTTAACTCCAGTGGGGAAGAGAGTGATGTTGGGTCAAGGTCATTCATGTTAACATCAATAATATTGAATAATCAATTTAATGTTTTATCAGATAATTGTGAGGCAATAGATTTTCCTATGAAACACACGGCCGAATTAAGTAAAACAGTGCATGCTCCCGTAGATTTGCAACGAATTCATATAATAATAAGCCAAAATGAGTTACGACCAACCTTGTATGCTGTAAATCTAGAACACAAATTCTTTACGTTATTTTTTTACTCTGGTAGTCCACGTAATATCATGGATTTGAGGACACATCATTTGTTGTTTTCGAACTTTCCGATTGAAAAATCCGGAGTTAGACTCTCGGGTATAGGAAATAATGAATTAAATGTCATAGACATAACTCATGTTCAATTCAAAGTCGGTAAACGCACGTTTGCCGATACATTTGTTGTTTTACAAAACATTGATATGTATCCAGCTGAAATTATAGGATACCCATCTATGGGAAATCAAAACATTATCTTAGCCCCTGCCAAGCACGGCGTGTATATCAAAGGGAAATTCTATAAGTCTTCTAATACCTTAAAATCAGTTTTGGATAAAAAGGAGACGACAAATGTAACCGTAACGTACGTTGAAGAACCAATAACTTGTCTCACTAATAAAGAAATAATATACGCGACCCAGCAGAATTCCCGTTCACCCGTAATATCATTTTGCACGCAATCTATCGAGCCAAACGTACCTTCGAATTTAATAGTGCAAATAAAGAAAACATTACCGGGATCTGAAATATTAATCCTTTCCGACACTTTGAAAACTAACGGATTGTCTGTCAGACAAGCTATTTATACAGTAGGCTCACATCAACAATGTAATATTGAAGTCTGTAATCATTTAAATAACACTTTAGTAATTCACAAAAATCAACATATCTTAGATGTAGAAGTTTATGAACATCGTATTCTTACCGTTGCTGAAATCAATCACTCTCAATCAGTTGCAGATGAATCACTTTTGCAATCTATTAAAAATAAAATCAATAAAGACATTCAAGACAAAGAAATTCAGCAGAAAATTTTTGGACTTTTAACTAAATATCATGATGTTTTTTCCACTACGGATGGATCCTTAGGAAAAACAGATGTGATCGAGCATCAAATAAGGTTAAAGGACAAGCAGAAAATTATCTATGTACCCTCGTACAGACTCCCTATGAAATTCCAGAATGAAATAAATGATGAAGTAGGTAAAATGCTGGAAGAAGGAGTCATTAGGAAATCAAACAGCCCTTATAATTTTCCAATAATAGTTGTATCGAAAAAAGATCGAACATGGCGTATCTGCGTCGACTTCCGTCGTCTAAACGAGGAGACGATCCCTGATCGATTCCCAGTGCCATGTACTGACGATATTTTGTCTTTGTTAGGTCAGAATAAATATTTTACCAGTTTGGACTTACTTAAAGGCTTTCACCAGATATCATTAGAAGAAGATAGTATCCCATACACAGCCTTCAGCACAGCCAGGGGACATTATGAATTTTTACGGATGCCTTTTGGTTTACGTTGTGCTCCTATAACATTTACAAGAATGATTAACATAGTGTTTGGAGACTTGTTAGGGGATATATTGCATGCCTATATGGATGATCTTGTAATCTTTTCCAACACCTTAGAAGAACATCTACGTAAGTTAGAACTAGTACTACAGAGATTAAGACAACATAACTTAAGGGTAAAGATTAGTAAGTGTGAATTTTTCAAAACAGAATTAATATATTTGGGTTTCATGGTGTCAAGCCAAGGTCTTAAAGTAGTCCATGATAAGGTGTCGGCTATACGTAATTTTCCCATACCTACTAATGTCAAGGGAATGCAGCAATTTCTGGGTTGTAGTGGATATTACAGGCGTTTTATACGCAACTATTCAATAATAGCCGCTCCTTTAACTGATCTTACGAAGAAGGGCGTAGATTTCATATGGTCTGAGCATCATCAACAGGCGTTTAATACCTTGAAAGATGAACTGTGTAGATCTCCCATCTTAAAATTTCCTGACTTCGGTAAGGAATTCTTCATTGCAACAGACGCCTCAGACTTAGGTAATTGCTTCAGCAATATGATAAACAATTTTTCCCGATAGCTTTTTATTCTCGAAAATTGTGAACTTCCGAAAGTAAGTATGCAGTAATGGACAAGGAAGGGCTAGCTATTGTTATTTCACTAGTGCATTTTAAGTTCATAATTTACGGTTATCACGTTAAGGTTCTTACTGACCATAAACCACTAACCCAGTTCTTTAAAGGCTTCAACCACAGCCCTAAACGAACTCGGTGGCATTTGATCATTCAAGATTTTGGCGCAAGAATCGGGTATTTACCTGGGAAAGCAAATATCATTGCGGATGCATTATCACGCAACCCTGTGTCATCTTGTATGGAGCCTTTAGCTGAATTAATAGATATATCAACATCCATGCCTATTGTTAAAACGATATCTGAACAAGAAGATTTAGGCTGGAGCGCTGAATTATTACAGACTGAGCAAAGAAAAGATCAGAAAATAGAAACAATTATAAATGCTTTGAAAGGCAATCGTAAGGAAAAGGGATATATAAAGTATAAGCAGCAGAATTATATAATCAAAGATAATATTCTGTGTAGGACTATGACAAGGAAAACCCGCAATACACCACATGTAACTAACGACCAGGTAGTAGTACCAATCTCACTTATTTCCACTGTCCTGAATTGGTTGCATTCAAATCCATTACATGGACACCCGGGGTTCTCATTAATGTCATAGAAAGCCAAATCATTGTTTTATTAGCATACGATGCTTACAGATATAAAAAGACACATAGCTAATTGTCGCACATGCCAGGAAAACAAAGGGCATACGAAAACACCTGTCAGCCTAGGGGCTTATCCCGTGCCCAATCAACCCTATGAAAGAATACATTTAGATTTGTTAACAGGATTTTACGAGTCAGACAGAGGAAATAAGCACCTCTTAGTAATTATAGATGCTTTAACTCGATATACAGAACTAATAGCGCTTAAAACTAAAACTGCGATTGAATGCGCTAGGAAGTTTTACGAGTGTTACATTTGTAAACATGGAATTCCACACATGATAATCTCAGACTCGGGTGGTGAATTCAATAATCACTTTCTTACCTCATTGTGTGAATTCCTTAGCATAAAGAAAATAAATACCATGATATATCACCCAGAGTCGAATGGGCTAGTGGAAAGAGCAAATAGGAAGAGTTTAAATATATTAAGAGTAACACTAGGGGGATCAGACCCCAACTGGGATATTGCAATACCTGCGGCACTGAGTACTCTGAATCATTCATATCATATATCAATTGAAATGTCACCGCATGAAGCATTGTATGGTACCCCAGTTAGAACGCCTTTCCATGTATTAACGCCTACAACTAATCTATCAAATCCTTTAAAAGAATGTATAAATGCAAGCAAAAGTCGATATGATATCCTTCGAAAGAATTTAGAAGAATCACAAATCATAATGAAAAGGAATCATGATAAAATAGCGAAGCCAACTAAAACATATACCGTGGGTGATAAAGTATATATACAGATAAATGTGCGTAAAGGACTCAATTATAAACTAACACCTAAGTTTGAAGGCCTATTTAACATTTTGGAAACATTAACGACCAATAGGTTTAGAGTTTAAAACGTATCCCAACCCACGGATGAGAGAATAGTACCACTGGCTCACATAAGAAATAAAAAAAAAAAAAAAAAGAGAGAGGGAAAGAAGTGAGGGAAAATTTTTTATTTGTGTGATTAAAAGTTTTCTTCTTAATACAGGAGTAATTACATATATTTTTCTCGTTACAGGTTTCCAAGATGAATTTTTTGTTGTTGGGAGTGATATTGTTCGCTCAGACATTTTTCTCGTGTGGGATGAGCTCTAAAACTAAAAGTATAGATTTTAAATATGGCACTATAGTTGAAAGACAAGAAGACGTTTTTATTACATCGAGCAACGTAGTTGTAGAAGTGAATATGCAAGCAGTTTTTCTTCCAGAGAATGATGTCACTAGCTTAAAAACCGCCATTTCAAGGTTTTCTGTCTCATTAGATGAGTTGCATAGAAGACATTTTCATTTGACTACAGAGAGTTCGCTTGGATCGACACTAAAAGTTGCAGAGATGCTATCTGATGACTTGCAAAATAAGACTTACGAGGCAGAATCTTTGGCTTGTGACCTTTTGATGTGGACTGTAGGACACGAACATAAAGAGAGACGAAATCTGTTTATTTATGCTACATTAAACATCTTTGGGTCTGTTGCAAGTTTAGGTTTAGGAATTTCCAATCGTCTTAAGATTAGTAATCAAAATAAGAAAATTGAGTTCTTGACTCATGAAGATGAATTGATTATGTCAGAACTAAGGAATCAGTTAGCTTCAATCAATCAAATTATGGATTTAGTAAATGAACATTCAAGTAATATCAGTCAGATTATGGAAGTACAGGATTTGTTGGCAACGTTAACGTATTATGATTCAAAGATAGATCACATACATAACAGAATTGCACATTTCATTGAGAAATCCAAGGATTATGTAGAAGCTATCACGTTAGCAACTAAAGGTGTACTGTCGCCCCATTTGTTGCCTATAAATTACTTAAAAGTTAGTTCTGGAGAAAGGAAGGGATAAACTAGGCTATGTTCCTTTGTTAGGCGAACGTAGGATAGAATTTTATTACAGCCTAATTACAGCAAGCGTTGAAAATAACAAGATTAGGATTACAATTCCCTTTGATTCTTCTGATGCCTGGCAATCTTACAGGATATCACCATTTCCAACTTTCATGACGAATCACTCAAATTCAGTAATATCCAGTTTGACAGGACACGTATTGATTTCTCCAGACAAGGAAACATATACGGTCATTAAAGACTTAAATCAATTAACTCACTGTTCAGACGCAATGGATAGAAAAATATGTACAGCTGACTCATTTGAATTCCATAAAAACTTAATGGATTCATGCGAGTTAGGTATAGTGCTAGACGGTGCTCTCTCCCATACAAGTGAAAATTGTCTGGATAAGCTTTATCCCTTTGACAATAATGAGTTCAATTGCAGACTGAACAATGGCTCGTGGATACGATACGATAAGGACGGCTTCAATGTATCATGCCCGGACGGATCCACGTCCTTTGCAAAAATTTTTGTTGCAGCAGATGGTTGTATCGGGACTTCCCCTAATTCCATGGTGACCGGGGTAAGGACTATCATCAGAGAACGAGCCTACTTCACGAACTTCACGTGGACGTCTACAATGCCAGCACTACCTCTCCCATACAACAAACAGGTAGCCAAGCGGTTGATGAAATTGACCGAGATGGACCACCTGTCACCGACTTATAAAGGAATTTCTTCACCCCATACTACTAGCAGGATTAAGTGTGACGGTGATGATATATATCGCTGTGAACATCCTTGTTTGGCATAGGTTACGGAACAGTTGGCAGCTAAAACAGAACATTTTGCCATGTTCAGACAAAACTCCTTATTTAATTCAGTTTAAAGCCGTTTGAAGTGGCCACCTCATTCGCTAAAGGAGTAAAATGCTCTGGAAATAGTGTATGTACGAAAAGCAGTTAGTACGCTAGTAATATGTAATTGAAGAAATTATTGAACATTGCATTGTTAAAAATACATTTAAAAAAAACATTTAAAAAAAATATAAATAATTTTTTCTCTCGGCATCTAATAAAATATATAAGCCAGAATGTAAAAAAAAGAGAAAAAAAAAATAAAAATAACAGAATCTATGAGCATCTAATAAAATATATCAGCCCTATATATATATATATATATATATATATATATATATATATATATATATATATATATATATATATATATATATATATATATATATATATATATATATATACATGTACGTACCAGGAATTCGTGTTTGCGTACTAAAATTGAATCTTTACCAAGGTAACAAATATTTGTATTAGTTACCGTATTAGGTTAATCTGTTTCTGACAAAGGTAACAATTATTCTTTAACAAGTTACCGAATCATATGTATATCAGTATTTTTTTTTTGGTACCATATAATCATTTGCTAGCAATGTACCATATATGTGATCTGTATTTATCAAGCATTTTTTTCTTTGCTTTGGTAATATATTTTCGTATGCATTATTGTTATTATTTTTTTTTTATGTGCCTATTTGGACATTCGTCCTCATTTGCTTATGGCTAAAGTTAAATAAAGAATAATACATATATCCAGTCACACCTAGTAAACATATTTTGGCTTGTTGTTAAATTTTTTTGAAAAAATTGAGATAGCTGACCGAGGTAATGTAATAAATGAAATAGTTAATTATTACATGTTTAAAACACATGACGTAATATGTCATTGTGGATGAAGATGCTAGTGTGAGATTTGCTGTAGTCAGATAAAATCATAACAGGATGTATTTTGCATCCCTCGGCAATGTAACATTTTTCTGAGGCATCAACACAAAGGCATACCGTGTGAAAGATTGTGTCGTCACCGGATGCAGGTGTCTTCCGAGAGACGAATGTAAAGTTTACATATTGTGTTTAAATGCTGAGACAACTAAACATACGATATCTGTGATATCGATAATTAAGGCAGTTCATATCTATACTTCACCTGAATTGGTCATCCGACCAAACCAGCTACACTCCTGTGATGGAGATGTTTGACACTGTTGTTTTTAGAGAATAAACCATTTTAAAGTTACAATGATGAACTTTATTTCAAGACTCAACATCTCAAACAACACATACTCAATGTGTGTTAATAACAGTAGCACACTAATATATATATTTTTGCTTACCCTTTCGGTAATCTTGTGTGAGCCAAAGGACGTGAGAGTATCAGTTAAGTATATGCGAGTGTAATTCTGATTTATTTTCTTTAAGTATTAAAATATCATTTATTCAATAATTGTCAAACTTAGATATTTTCATAAATTAATTTCCAGTGAAACAAGTGATTGTATAATTTTTATGGAGTATCCTTTTTTTTGTCCTTAGTCTAAGGTTTAGTTCAGTTTCAATATTTCGAGTGATCTAATTTTGGTGGTAATTGTGAATTGTTAACTATTTTATCGAATATACTTATTTTAGTAAAGTGTGTATTATTTCGATCACCAGTACTTGATACAGTACTTTGCTCACTATCCCTGACTAGGAACCGAAATAAGAAGTTGGTTTTAGAATAGTTCACGTAAAGGAATCGCCCAGTTTTATTTTTAGTGCAACATAAAGAGACCTTTGGATATTCAGTGTTCATATATATTACCGTCTGGAAGCTGCGTATTATTCTCAGAGCTTGAGGTATTTTCTCGTGTGTATCAGATTTATGTAAATTCAAACAGGTGAGTTTTGGAGCTCAGGAATTTACGTAATTCGCTAGTCGTAATAATATATATTGTATATATGTGAATATAGGTAATTTATATATATATATATATATATATATATATATATATATATATATATATATATATATATATATATATATATATATATATATGTATATATATATATATATATATATATATACATATATATATATATATATATATATATATATATATATATATATATATATATATATATATATATATATATATATATATATATATATATATATATATATATATATATATATATGAGAGAGAGAGAGAGAGAGAGAGAGAGAGAGAGAGAGAGGGAGAGAGAGAGAGAGAGAGAGAGAGAGAGAGAGAGAGAGAGAGAGAGAGAGCCTTATTGCCTTATTGCCTTATTTTTGTTTGGGTTCCCCAAGGTCCCTCCATGTGAGGCACCTCGTATATCCACCAGAGAGTTGCTAATGCATCTTCCGGTGTATTTTGCATCTTCCAGTCTTGGATGGTCTGGGATGCATATTAGGTATTTATCGAGCTTATTCTTAAACACATCTACGCTCACTCCTAAAATGTTTCTTAAATGAGCTGGCAGCACAATAAATAGTCGCTACATTATCGATGCTGGTGCGTAGTGGATTAATGTCCTGTGCGCCTTCCTTAGTTTTCCTGGTATATTTTTTGGCACTATTAATCTACCTCGGCTTGCTATTTCTGATATCTTTAGCTCCATGATGTTTTCAGTAATTCCTTCTATTTGCTTCCATGCTTATATTATCATGTAGCGTTCTCTCCTCCTTTTTTGACTGTATAGTTTTAAAATTTGCAGTCTTTCCCAGTAGTCAAGGTCCTTAACTTCTTCTATTCTAGCAGTATAGGACCTTTTTACACTCTCTATTTGTGCAATATCCTTTTGGTAGTGTGGGTACCATATCACATTGCAGTACTCGAGTGTACTACGTACATAAGTTTTAAAATGCATAATCATGTGTTCAGCTTTTCTTGTTTTAAAGTGTCTGAATAACATTCCCATTTTTGCTTTACATTTAGCCAACAGTGTTGCTATTTGGTCGTTGCATAACATATTCCTATTTAACATTACACCAAGGTCTTTAATTGCTTCCTTGTTTGTGATTGTATCGTTATTAGGTCCCTTGTATGCATAAACCATTCCTTCTCTGTTTCCATAATTTATTGATTCGAATTTATCGGAGTTAAACACCATCCTATTTATCTCCGCCCATTCATATATTTTGTTTAGATCTATTTGTAGTGAGTTCCTATCTTCATCACAAGTAATTTCTCTACTTATTCTTGTGTCATCGGTGAAACTTCTCACTACAGAGTTTTCAACATCACAGTCTATGTCTGAGATCATAATAACAAACAGCAGTGCAGCTAAAACCGTACCTTGTGGCACGCCAGATATTACCTGAGCTTCATCCTATTTCTCATCATTTGCAACCACTATCTGTTTTCTGTTTTGCAGGAATTCTTTTACCCATTTTCCTATCTTTCCCACAATATCATGCTTTCTCATTTTTTTCTCTAATATATTGTAGTCTACCTTGTCAAAGGCTTTTGCAAAATCTAGATAGATCACATCTGTGTCTTTTTCACTTAACATACTTTTGTATATGTTTTCATAGTGTGCTATCAGTTGGGTTTGTGTACTTTTTCCGGGCACAAAACCGTGTTGACCTATATTAAACAAATTATTTTTAACCAAATGATCCATTATTTTCTTTTTTATTACCCTCTCATACACTTTCATAATATGTGATGTTAGACTAACAGGTCTATAATTGGTTGCCTCTAGTCTTGATCCACTTTTGAAGATGGGGGTTATATAAGCTAATTTATGTTCAACATATATCTCGCTCATATCTACATTTTGTCTTAGCAGTATTGCAAGCGGCTTCACCATAGTGTTTGCAGTTTTTTTTTAACAAAATCGCTGGAACTCCATCTGGTCCGACTGCTGATCCATTTATAATTTCGTTTATAGCCTTGACAATATCTGCTTCATTAATATCTATATCCGTTAGATATTCAACATTTTCTTCTCTCATTTCTGTTTCATTATTCTCATTCGCAATTCGTGGCGTAAACTCACTCTTATATTTTTCTGCTAATATGTTGCATATTTCCTTTTTTTCATTCGTTAGCCGTCCTTCAATTCTTAGAGGGCCTATTTCTAATATCCCTTTATTCATCTTTTTTGCATATGAGTAAAGTACTTTGGTTTTTTTTTTTATATTTTGAAGTGTCCTTTCTTCCAAGTCCCTTTTTTCATTTTCTTTTGACTGTATAATCTTTTGTTCTGCATTTCCTATCTTACATTTTATTTCCATCATTTTCCACACATTTTTTTCTTCTGTAAGATTTTTCTTCCACTTTCTAATTTTCTGAAATAAGATCCTTCTTTCTCTTGGTATGCATGTCTTTTGTTTATTGTTTTTCTTCGGAACATATTTTTCAACAATCATCTCCAGTATTTTGTACAGTATGTCTGTATTTACCTGTATATTATCACTTAGAAAAACATTTTTCCATTCTTCATTCAGTTCTTCATTTATTTCTGACTATAAAAATTATATTTTCCATATCCTTCCCAATGTTTTGTTCTTTGATTAATTCTGTGATCACTTTGCTTTGAAATGGACTATCAATTCTATGACATTATGGTCTGAAATTCCCGTGTTATATACTATTATTTCTTTAACATAATTCACCTCATTCATAAATACTAGATCTAGGACATTTTCCTTTCTTGTTGGAATGTGGTTTATTTGTTGCATATTATGTTCTAATAGCATATCTTCAAGCTTTTCAAATTGTCTCTTAGCTTCTGCGCTACTATTGGTCTCTTTTTTATATGTATACATACAACCACTTTCTTCTATCCGTTCTTTCCAATCCACGAAAAAAAAGTTAAAATCTCCAGATAGGAGTATATTCCAGTCTTTATGGTTTCTACATATGTCATCTATTTTTTCTATTATTATGTCAAATTCCTTAGTATTTGGGGGTCTGTAAACTGCAATATTCACTAATTTTTCAGATTCAAATTCTACCG
>NC_090727.1:190211803-190224303 GCF_036898095.1 Palaemon carinicauda
TGAGGGAATATTAAAATTGCGTAATATCTCATATGTATACTTCGATGATTCTTACAGCATACTTAAACGAGATTACATAAGACTTCTTAACAAAATATATGAAATAAAAAGCTAATTCTTAGAAATAACATAAATTTACATAAACTGAATTGAATGAAAAATAAAATTACATAAATGACGCAAGCCTTATGTAATTTACATACATTACTTAAACCTACACGAGAGGAACTCACCTTATGAACTGGCTATACATCTCTTAAATACGCAAATGAAATACATGAATAAAAAATAAAATATTTACTCTATATTAGACCAGCTTCGTAAGAATATATATAAATTTACACACACACTCACACACACATATAAATATATATATATATATATATATATATATATATATATATATATATATATATATATATATACACATCATCATCGTCAGCCATTACTAGTCCACTGTAGAACAAAGGCCTCAAACATGTCCTTCCAATTGGGTCTGTTTACGGTCTTTCTGTGCCAGTCAATGGTCGCAAGCTTCCTTAGTTCAACAATCCATCGTCTTCTCTTTCTTTCCCTGCTTCTTTTACAATTGCTAGGGAGCCATTCTGTTATACTTAATATACATCTACTGTCTGTTGTTCTTATTGTATGTCCTGTTTATATCCATTTCTTTTTCTTACATGTTAAAAAATATCTACTTTTGTTTGCCCTTGTATCCATGTTGCTCTTTTTCTTCATCTTAGTGTTACTCCCATCATTATTCTTTCCATAGCTCTTTGAGTTATAACTAGCTTATATTCAAAGCTTTAGTAAGGCTTCAAGTTTCTGATGCATATGTTAATACGGGTAGGATCATCTCATTAAATACTTTTCTTTTTAAAGAAAGTGGCCTTTTTAAATTTCATTATCTCATTTTGTTTAAAAAATGTTCTATATCCTATGCTTATCCACCTTTTAATTTCAGTCTCATGTCCTGGAGAAACACTTACTGTCTGTCCTAAGGATGTACAGTATATTCCTTAAGAATATTCAGAAGCTCGTCCATAACTCTTATTTGTTGTTTTTCTACACTTTCATTGAACATTATTCATATTCTTTTTTAGTCCTACATTTATGCTATCTCTATTCAAATCTTCTATCATCTTTTGTAATTCCTCTCAGGATTTACTAAACACAATGTTAGCTGCAAATCTCAAGTTATTAAGGTATTCCACATTATTATTAATTCCTACATTTTCCCATTCTAAATTCTTACAAAACTTCT
The DNA here is from genome assembly GCF_036898095.1 of Palaemon carinicauda. Classification (NCBI taxonomy): domain Eukaryota; kingdom Metazoa; phylum Arthropoda; class Malacostraca; order Decapoda; family Palaemonidae; genus Palaemon; species Palaemon carinicauda. The sequence continues at coordinate 190,213,068 of NC_090727.1, forward strand.
AGGCATGATATGAATAATTTAGGAGAGATGGGGGTCTCCCTGTCTAACTCCTTTCTCAATCGGAATTTTCTAACTATCTTTATCTTTTTAGGATTGCTGTATAGATATCTTCAAGTGTTCTAGCATAATATTTTAATATTCCTTGTTTTTGAAGGGCTGTCATTACTGTTGATGTTTTGACAGAATCAATTGCTTTCTCATAGTCTATAAATGCCATACATAGTAGTTTGTCATATTCTGTTGATTTTTCTATTAGCTGGTTAATTACATGGATATACTCAGTTGTTGAATACCCACTACTGAAGTCTGCCGGCTTTCTTGGTTGATTAAAGTTTAGAAGTCTTTCTATTCGGATTAATATGATCTTTATATGCATCGAATACACTAATGAGAGTAAACTTATTGGGCAGTAATTTTCTAGGTTTTTTGTGTCCACCTTCTTTGCGAATTGGTATAACGATAAAGTTTTTCCCAGCTGTAAGTATAGAGCATTCTTGCAGACATTTGGTGTAGAGTTCAGACAGTTTCACTATTACGAAATCTCCTTCATCTATTATCAAATCATTTGTTAAGCGAACTTCTCCTGCTGCTTTGGCTCTTTTTATGTTTTTCTGATGCGTCCTTTACTTCTACTATTATGTTTTGTACGGGCTCAGGTGTTTCACTATTTCTATTGATGAAGTTATTTCTTATACCACTATTGCATAGCTTTGTATAAAAAAAACTCTGCAATTTTCATCACTCTACTTTTATTGTGGATATGTCAATTTCTATCTTTTAAAGTCAAATCTGTTGGTGCCCTTTTCCAAGTCTTCTTTTCATCAGTTTGATGCTTCTTCCTTTCATTAGCGTCCTTTCAATTTCGATCTGATTGTTTTTACGAATATCTTGGGCTTTTAGTTTACTTATTTGGGATGGTTCTGCTACTTCTATTTCATCTCTCTTGGATCTTACCCTCATTTCCATTCTTTTCTTTATAAAGTTTTTTGTCTTTTTATATAGTTTTCCTTGATCTTGTTTAGGAACTCTTCCACTTATCTCTTGTGCTGATTCCAATACAAATTTTGTTAAATTACTGTTCATTTCCTTTTTACTTGTTTCCATTTCATCATGCAGCTGGGAGTACCTAATTTGTATTGCAAAATAAACATCTGATTTTTCTCTTATTACAGGTTGGTTTATTTTTTTTTTTAAATTAATTTTACTTTCTTTCAATTATTTTATCTCTCTCTCTCTCTCTCTCTCTCTCTCTCTCTCTCTCTCTCTCTCTCTCTCTCTCTCTCTCTCTCTCTCTCTTTCCTCAGATTTATACATATTTTGTTTCTCACAATTCTATGATCGCTTGACTAACTTGTTTTACACAATTAAATTTTTAACTAAATTGTCTTTTTCAATGAGAATAAAATCTATTCCATTTTTCGTTTCTCTATTTGAGTTTTTCCATTACCATTTTCTATGTTCTTTTTCATGAAAGAAGCTGTTCATAATTTTAAGACTACTTTTTTTTTTTTTAGCAAATTCTACAATCATTCCTCGTTATTCCTTGTGCCTACTCTAAATTTACCTGCAGCTAATTTTCACCTCTTCTTTTGACATGCTTTAGCATTGAAAACATTAAAAAAAAATGTAAATCGAGTCTTATGTTTTTTTTTATATATATCTCTAGATCTTCATAAAAATTTCATATATCTTCCTCTGTATGAGATGTTGTTGGTGCATTGTTGGTGCATACGTTTGAATTATCTTCCGTTTATACTACTTATTTAGTTTGATAATTAATCCTGCAATTCAATCACTAGTACTATAAAGCTCTTCTATGTTACCTGAAAGATTTCATTAATAAAAAACTCCACTCCATTTCTTTTGTTCCCTTCATTTTCTTCAAATTTCCCTCAATACAATTTCTTTCAGTTCATTTAGGAATATATATGTGTATGTGACTACTTATACAAAAACATACTTTTACATATACTAGTTGAAGCGCTCCGTTAAAAATGGTGGCTAAATATTTAGATAGATCTTCACACACATGCACACGCACCCACTTTCACTAGTGGATAACCCTCTACCCCTTACGTGAGGGATGGGGAGAGTTTTTCGTGATTGGAAATTATATACATATATATATATATATATATATATATATATATATATATATATATATATATATATATATATATATATATATATATATGATCAAAATCTTGCTCTTTATTAGATAGGGGAGATACATACACGCATCTATAGATATTTATCTACAAATATATATATATATATATATATATATATATATATATATATATATATATATATACATATAATTTATATATATATATATATATATATATATATATATATATTATGTACACACACACACACACACATATATATATATATATATATATATATATATATATAAATATACATATATATATATATATATATATATATATATATATATATTTATATATACACACATATATATAGGTATATATATATATATATATATATATATATATATATATATATATATATATATATATATATATATGTGTGTACATATAAACACAGCGTTTTCTAGTCCACTGAAGAACAAATGTCTCATCCATGTCTATTCATATCTTGGGTTTGGACAGCGTTCATCATCACATGGGTCACTGCGGTTTGGTGACGATTGGAGATCTTTGTCTGATTGATCATTGCAAAGCAATTTAGTATGAGTGGCCCTGACTAGTACAACTTGGCTGATCACGTCGATTTACAAACAGTCTCACCACGTATGTATTCCCACATAAAATCTATAAATAGAGTCTATAAACACACACATATATTGTATATATATATATATATATATATATATATATATATATATATATATATATATATATATCTATATATATATATATATATATATATATATATATATATATATATATATATATATATATATATATATATATATATATATATATATCATCATCTCCTCCTACGCTTATTGATGCTAAGGGCCTCGGTTAGATTTCGCCAGTCGTCTCTATCTTGAACTTTTAATTGAATACTTCTACATTCATAACTCTTACTTCGCGCTTCATAGTCCTCAGCCATGTAAGCCTGGGTCTTCCACCTCTTTTAGTGCCCTGTGGGGCCCAGCTGAACGTTTGATGAACTAATATCTCTTGGGGAGTGCGAAGAGCATGCTCAAACCATCTCCTTCATCATGATCTCCTCAACGCATGGCACTTGGGTAATCTCTCTAATAATTTAATTTCTAATCCTGTCCTGCCATTCAACTCAAAATATCCTTCTGAGGGCTTCGTTCCCGAATCTACTAAATCTATTGCAGATTGTTTCATTGTCATGTGATGACTCATGTCCATACAGTATAACCAATCTCACTAAACTGATATATAGCCTGAGATTTACATGTAATTACAGGCGATTTGATTTCAAAATTTTACTTTACCTTGCCGTTGTTTGATTTGCTTTTGGTCAATGTTTCATTAAACTCTAATTCTAAGAACCCTGTATTAGCGATCATAGTTCATAAATACTTAAATGATTCTAATTTATTAATCCTTTTTCCTTCCAATGATATTTCATCTTCCATTGCATATTCCGTTCTCATAATCTGTCTTTTTTTCTATTTATCTTGAGCCCAACCTCCTGTGATATTTCATGCATTCTGGTGAGCAAGCATTGTAAACCCTGTGGTGTTCTGCCTATAAGGACAGCGTCATTAGCTTACGCTAGGGCAGCTAACTTCCTATTACCAATCCAGTCCAATTCTTCTCCACCATCTCCAACGGTTCTATGCATTTCAGAACCTATGAGGAAGATAAACAACATAGGTGACAAAACATTCCGTTAGAGGACTTTTCTGTTCACTGGAAATTAATTTTATAGGACTCCACTAACACAAACTTTGCACTTTCTAGGCTCATGAACACAATCAAATTCAAATATCTAAGAGAAATTCCACAATATCACAGAACTCTCGAAAAAATTAGCCGTTGGACACTATCAAAGGGGTTTTCATAGTCCACAAATGCCATCAAAGGTGGATTTCTTTATTATTTTATACATTGCTGTACCTCATGTCTTAAAAGGAAAATTTTGTCAGTACAATCTTTTGTAAATGCTGCCTGTTCATCTCCGAACTTTTCATCAATCTTTTTCACTAGTCTCTTTAGAATAAGCATACTATATTTTATCATGGCAACTAACGTAATTGTGATGCCTCTGTAATTGCAATCAGTCAGATCTCCTTTATTAATATGTTATCTATTTGTTTTTTGTAATTGCCACACGGTGAAGTCCATGTATATTTGTGGATGTCCTTACACTGAAAAAGATTACTTTCAATAACAAGATTGTTTGTTGAACAAAAACTTATAAAATGTGCTGAGTTTTCATTTGCAACTTTGCCAAGACCCTCAACACCAATCACATTCTCTATCCATTGATTATTCCTTCCAACTCTAGCATCGCGGTCACTAATCACAATTTTCATCTCTTACTGGCATCTCATCTAATACACTGCAGTTCTTCGCAGTATTCATTTTTCCTTTCTTCAAGGGAATCATTTATTCGTGCATAGAAAACTAGAATACTCATGTTGCACTGCTTGGATTTAAAATTTGCAAGTAACAATTCACTATTTACATCCCTCCATTCTGTTAATGCCTTTTCTGCTCTAGATGACATCATCGTTCCTACCCCAACTCCTCCAACTCCATCTGTTTTTCCTGATACACACACACACACACACACACACACATATATATATATATATATATATATATATATATATATATATATATATATATATATATATATATGTGTGTGTGTGTGTGTGTGTTTGTGTGTGTGTGCGTGTGTGTATTAGCTTGGTCTAAGATTTCCTTACCAATTGTACATAAATTCCCACCGGAATTAATGTTAGTTATTGGTGTTGGTAAATTGTCATAATTTTCTTGCTTATTTGTTTTCAGTTTGACAGTTATTCCCGGTATTTAACTTTAAGTATTATTTCTTTCGGTGATTTTTACTTTTCATATTATAGATTTAATCATAATTTCCATCTGTTAACTTTATTAAATTATATTTCCTAATATTTCTAATAGTTTATTAATTTGTCATATTTTCTAGTTTATTAAATCAAGCTGATAGATTCTCGTTAAAATTAAATTCCAATTTTTTTTAAAACTAGGTCACTGGAAGACAGTCACTTCAATATTCATTAACTGCCCCCTGGGTTTGTTAAGACCTCATGTCTTTCCAGCGGCTTTGGTTCTTTTACTAATCACCGACGTCATTCTCTGCCTTTCCGAGGTTTGGTCATTGGAAAGGGAACTTGGTCAACCAGTTGGAGTTACGAGCTTACTACAGAAGGCAGTAAATCCCTATACTATATCTCAGCAACTCTAGACGGAAGCAATTTTGTTAATTTCATTGCCGTAGGGACTTCAGACCTGTAAGCAATAATGGACTACTAACCACCACCATCGCCGGAAGGAAGCTGTCGCCATCACATTAAGTTTCTACTTGCATACGCCTAGTTGCTGAATGATATCGGTGGGTCTCGGAAACTCGGGGGGAGTTTTACTAGAATCTGAAATCATTTGAAGGGATAATGCTTATCAAAAAAAGTGTTCCAATAACCTATCTTTGAGCTATCTTTATTTTTCATAATTTATAAATATCTTCTCGTAGAGCCCATAACAATTTCCAAGTTATGGCGTAGGAAGTTTTATTGCCCATCCAATTTTGATATTGGGAATTGGTTAATGTTGCGTGTATTATTTAATAGTATGAATTATTTTATAAGCTTTTGGAGCGAGCTTTATTAAGCACGATCACCCCCTTGTGTGACCTTTCAGACCAGTTTTTTGATATGTGGACAAGCTGTTCATTAAGGCTTACTTAGTCTACAAATCCTCTTTATTTTCAATATTATCTTTTAATCAACCTTTGGTATATTTGTCCAGTGAATCATCTTTCACTTTTCAGCTCACCATTCCCCTTACAACGTGTTTCACTTAGGGCCAAGGTATCCAAACTTTTCTTATTCTGCATCGTTATCCCTACATTAAGGGGTCGGTTGCCTGATGTACTTTCTCCAATGCCCTCAATCAAAAGCATCCTCTTCCACCGAACCTCTTCTCTCCATATCATCCTTCACCTTACCACATCTGCCATTCTTTTTATTTCATCATTTTCCAATCTTTCAAGCAGAGATATTTCCATAATCCATTTTAGCATTCTCATCTCTGTTCTCTCAAGCTTTGCTTCCCCTTTTCGTCTTGAAACCCAAGTTTCTGATCCATACATTACCACTGGTCTTATTACTGTGCTATAGATCTGGACTTTTACCTTCATTGACCTTTTCCTTTCACATACCACTCCTGCTACCTCCCCCCAGTTTCCCCATGTTGCTTTTATCCTATTCTCAACTTCAGCTTCACATCCTCTCTCCTGGTTTATAGATCCCAAGTATGTAAATTGTTCTACCTGTTACATAACTGCTTCTCTACTTTCATGTATGGCTATCCTGTCCCAACCATCCTTACTGCTAACCATAGCTTCCCTCTTCTCTCCATTCACCCTCAAACCACCCCTTTCCAAAGTCTCTTGCCACTTTACCACCTCTGTAATTTTTCCTCATTTTCGGCAGTAATCACCAAAGCATCTGCATATACCAACTCCCAAAACTCTTCATTTCTGATCCCTTCACTTAACACATCCAAGATCAACACAAATAAGAACGGGCTTAATGCCGACCACTGATGTAATCTAACACTAACTTCAAAGGTTTCTGTTTCTCCAACAGCTGTTGTTACTTTTGTAAATCATATCTACCATTCAAACCAACTTCTCCAGGACTTTACTGGAGAAGTATTCTGTCATAAGACTTCTCTAAATCTACAAAAGCACAGAAGTTCTTCTAGTTTCCCTCTAGTCCTTCACCGTAACTGCCTTACTATAAAGATGACTTCCACAGTCGCTCTCCCCATTATGAATCCATACTGCTGTTTCCCAATCTTTACAATCTCTCTCAATATCTCCTCTAGTACCATCTCTAACACTTTCAAACCATGCTCTGTTAATCTAATTCCCCTTGTAGGTACTGAATTCCATGAAGTCACCTTCATGCTTAAATATAGATATCATTAGACTCCTCCCAGTCTTCAGGGATTATTTCCTCTTCCCATATTGTTCTCAATAAATCAAGCATCCAATCTTCCCCTTCTGTAGCTAGTATCCTGATCATTTCAATTTTAAATTGATGGGCCTGGTGCTTTACCATTCTTCATTCTACTCAATGCCCACTTCACTTCTGTACTCTGTATCTGTATTATTATTATTATTATTATTATTATTATTATTATTACTTACTTACTTACTTACTAAGATACAACCATAGTTGGAAAAGCAAGATGCTATAAGCCCAAGAGCTCCAACAGGGAAAATAGCCCAGTGAAGAAAGGAAACAAGGAAGTAAGAGAATCAATTAACAATTAAAATAGAATATTTAAGAACAGTAACAATTAGAATAAATAATATATCCGAACTATATTTCATAAATTCATTCTCCACTTGCTGTAACTTCCCAATCTGATTCATGGTTCTAACATTCCAATTACCTTTTTTAATTTTTTTATAGTATTTGTAAACTGGGAGATTCTTAGGATCCCGCTATGCACGGGACTGGGGGCCATTCTGTCATTTTCGTTTTCCATAAACTGACTATATCCATAAAGGATTTATCGGCTAGATTCATTAAAGGATAGCCAGTTCCATGTGATGTGCAGTGCCTATGTAACTAAGGCAAGTAACCCCTGCCGGTCCATACTAATTCCAGTAAGATCATCTAGCAGGCATCAGGAGTAGAAGCTGAAGAGACAGCTTGTCTATTGTTTTAAAACCAATCCGTCACCCTGCTGCCTGTGACTTCATAAAGATAGAGGGCATTTCCTCTACACACAATGTTATTGTTACCCCAACAAGTTGCGTATCCAGTTACATAACCATTGGCAAACATGGATTGCTAAGATATACAGCCTAGCACCGATATATTTCATACGCAAATAAAAATATATACAATATATTTTATATATATATATATATATATATATATATATATATATATATATATATATATATACATACATATACACACACCAATATATATATATATATATATATATATATATATATATATATATATATATATATATATATATATATATATATATATATATATACACACACACAAATATATATATATATATATATATATATATATATATACACACACACAAATATATATATATATATATATATATATACATATATATATATATATATATATATATATATATATATATATATATATATATATATATATATATATATATATATATATATATATAAACATATTCGATGTAGGATAAACAAACATTTTATTTAGTGTGACTGCCAAGAACTGCGCTCCGATAACGTATTTTATGGTACTTGATTATGCTCTCTTTTCCCAATTAACACTTACCACAGCTTCATTAGTATTCATTAAAACTGTCCGCGAACCCCACCCTATTTAGACAGGAAAAATCTTGACACTAAGCGACATAAATTTTCCAACGGGTCACGTTGAGGGGATGGGAAAGGAGTGGGGCCAAAGCAAATAAATTGTCAGCAAGTTTTCTTATTTTTGTGATATTAAAAAAAAAAAACATATCTTCAAATACATTCAAAGTTTTTTCGAGCTTAAAAGATTATTTTACTCAAAAGATCCCCGGTTTATACGCAACCAAATCGTGAGAATTCTCCGCTTGCAATCTCTCAAAATTCTATACTCTCTCATCTTCGAGATTCTTCCAACTATAATCGGTGTCTCATGATATAAGCTCCCACGAATTTGAAGAACAATTTGCTCCCAAGGCTTTCCAATCCCACTTTCGAGGCAACAAAACTACGAAAAGTTCCTAAAGCTTCTCGGTATCAACGCTCTCCGTGGCTTCTTTACTTGCAACCTCTCTTCTCAGTTTCCAAAATGTCTCTAGCCTTAAAAGTTTTAAAGATTCGTAAATTTACTGCCACCAAGTTCTTATGGTGACCTCTAATCTTCTGAGACTCTTCGCAATTTTGTTTACTAAAGTTTTAATTACCTTTTAGGTATAATTGAATATAATATAATTCATTGTATCAAGAGTAACCACACTTATACTGTGTAGGACAAATGAATGTACTTGTAACTGGAAAATTTATTGAACATTAAGTATTTATTTTGTATATTAACATAAACTCTAAGCTGAGAGAGAGAGAGAGAGAGAGAGAGAGAGAGAGAGAGAGAGAGAGAGAGAGAGAGAGAGAGAGAGAGAGATTAAAGTTTATAACTTCCAATTGATAAGTTCCAAAATTTGCCAAGGGGTGAGAATTGGTGAATGGAATTGAGGAATTAATTGGCTTAATTAATTTTCTGTGTCTCTTTCATGTGTGGTATGACGGCATTAATTACGCAACTAATCACCGACCAAAGAAGTTCTGATCCTATTAGATAATTACCGGAAGCTCATCATACAAAGCGTGTAAAGTACAAGGGCAGGCAGAATTTCATCACTTTCATCGCAAATTTTTTAAGTTACCACAGGATGATAAAAAATTAACTTTGTGTCAATTTAAAGAAAAAAAAAGTTTTTAAAATTGTTAATGAAAATATTTCTTTAAAGTAAAATATACCTGAATTTCAATAAGTTTCATGTAAACACCCCACATGAATCGCAAGTGGGTCAAAGAAAATAGCGTTGAGTGTATTTGGTTTAGTGTATTAATTGAAATCTAATTGCTATTGACTTAAGTGTTAATACATATTAAAAGATACTAACTTCATTTGATTAAATTCTTTTTTTATATATATATATGCATTGTTATGCACATAGATGGAGAAGTAGACGCTAGGCAATAAGTCTAACCACGGTTAAATTTACCACAGTGAAATGGTGAAAAACTTGTTTAACGAGACAAAGATAAAGTATAAGCATTGCATATTATGAAATACAGATTTTTTTATAAGACAAACATTCTTTTTGTAGATGTGCCATTGATAACATAAGCAAGAAATACCTTCAAATCGTATATAAACTATTTAATATGATCTACAAAGAATTAAAAAGAAAAAAAAAAACGATTAATGGGCAGTTAATTGAAATAATAAACTAGTATAAAATAATAATGATAAAATCCGCTTTAAACTATATTCAAACTCCGCTAACAAACAAATTCAATCAAACTAAATTCTGAACATTTACATCGAACTTTGTCAAATTTATACAAGATCATTTACGGTTATTTTTTCATACGTTTTAATACTTAATTTATATCAAATTCCTAAACATCTAACATTAAAAATAACTCCTAAATAATCCACAATAATATACCCCATAACATGTTTAATCAAACTTATTTTGCGGAGGATTTCTTTAAACCCCGGACCTAAATGTATTTGCTGAAACTTTAAAATAAACCTTCTAAATTGAACCTTTCCTGACCGCTGCTTGCTAACTGTTTTGCCTTGTTACAGACAACGCCTCGACTACCAAAACTCAAACAATAGAAACTAGCCCTAGCTGCAGTAGTTTTAAACAAGCATGTTTAACATATAACATCACAATTCCAGGAAGAGAACAATAGTCAGGAAATATACAATACTCCTTTACAACTTAATTTGGTCAAGCCTAACCCATTACATGGAAAAGAATAGCTGTTTACATGTGAACAGACCCAACCCGGCGTAGAAGAGATGTACTCTAAGACCCAACAGAATTAAATTAAAATGGACTAACTATTTACAAGCAGTTCACACACCAGTTCTCCCCGAAACTAGATTTGAACCACTGTGACCTATTAGACCAGCCCCAGCAAGATCAAAGTCATGATTGAGTGGATATGAATTTCACCGGTAGTTCATTGGCCAGTGGCTCATCTTCTTAGTTTATTATTATTTCTATGTTTTCTTAAACTTTTTTATCGTCACATATTTCAAATGTTTCAAGTATTGACAATTGTATTTTCTATATTTTTGTTTTTAACCTAAATTTATGTATTTACATTTTCTTCAATATTTCTGAGATAAGGATTGAATTATCATACCATCAAAGATTCTTTATTAAATAGAAAATAATATCAGGAATTATATAAATTCAAATTTATATTTTTTCAAAATCTTTGTAGATATGCC
>NC_090727.1:190229303-190241803 GCF_036898095.1 Palaemon carinicauda
TAAAAAAAAATTGACTTTTCAAAATCGTGACATACAGTGACTTCCCCCGAAAAATGAAAGTCACTAAAAAACATATATGAAATGGAACAAATATAGATTACACTAAACAAAAGTAAACAAAATTCTTAATTAACAAATAGAATTTCTTCAACATAAAATTCTTGGACTCATACATGGCGTACTCATTAAAGGCTTGAACCATGCAGGTTTCAAATTAACTATTTACATTTTAACCTCACGAAATTTTGAACAACTGATAACAAATCAAATAAAGTTTCTCATGCGAATTTCACCACTGACATATGACACCAGATTCTTCTCATTTCTAGCATGACAAAATTTGTTCTCAATAAAGATATTATGCACTTCTGGGTTATATTTACCTTCCTTTGTCAAAATATCTGCGATCATCTCTCTTGTCTCAAGCCAGCTATAAGATTCAACAGAATTATCTTCCAACTTTTCTTTCAAATCTGTTATTGTATTACGAAGCAATCGCTCCTCCACCTGCTTTGTACTACCAATTGATTCCAGCAAAGGCCTCGAATCAGTAAACAATCTGACAGGAAGATTCACTGAATCTTTAATAGCTTTTCCAAAGAGTAATTGCCCAAGCTGTGCAGCAAAGAATACCGAATCATCAACTAATTTAGACATATTCCTTGTTTCCGCTGCCTTTGCAGAATGACAAACCTTTCGTATTGTTTTTGATTTCCAAAAGATAGGCACAGCATCATACATATTCTTTGATCCTAATGAAATAAGATTTCCTCCTATACTTTTATCATCAGTCCTATAAGAAGCGTCCCCTAGACCAAAAATAACAAGATCCATTTTATTGCCAACTCTGGACAACACAACTTTATTTGGTTTGCTATGGATTCTCTTAACGACCTGATTTACCCTTTTAAGATCTCTTATCTTTGCTTCATTATTCTTCATTGACATTGATAAAGCAGTTATTGATAAATCTGGTCTAGTATTTGCGGCTAACCAACTTATCTTTCCTGAATATTTTCTATAAACTTTATTTTCCTGCTTTGTCAATGGATCATCAGGCTTAGCTTTACGAATTTCTTGTATCTCTTCAATACTATTTGCATAATCTTCCATCGAGATTACAATTCCATCTCTGGTCTTTTGTATATCTATACCAGTGAATCTAAATTTATCCTTTTCGACCTTCGAAACTGTCAAAACACTTTGCACTTTTTCTGTGAGTTGAATAACAAACTCCTTTGCTCCTGCTATGCTGAAATCATCCACGTTAGTAATTACCATCCCTATAAGATCGCTTCCATTATGTTGATAATAAAATGCTTCATCACCACTTACATTCCTCAAACCTTCCTGCTTAAATATATCTCTTATTCTTAGCCAAAATTTTCTGCTGGCATCATCAAGACCATACAAAGGTTTCTTCAATTTCCAAATTACATCTTCTTTCTTCAAATCTTTAGGAGGTTCAATAAAGACATCTCGATCTAAAGTTTTAGACTGCAAGAAAGCAGCCCTAATGTCAACTGATTGCACATTGAACTTCTCATTTGCTGCTACAGCTAGAAATATTTTTACACTTTCCCTCATAGCAGTAGGAGAATCCGCTTGAGGTTTGCACTCTTCCTGGAAGCCTCTTGCAACCAACCTGGCTTTATAATCAGTCTTTTGATCATCATGTTTTTCCTTTTTAGTAATTACCCATCTACTGCCGATTCTTTGTTGTCCATAATCTTTGACTTCCTCAAAAGAATCATAATCTTGGAGATTTTTATATTCTTTTTCTTTAGCTTCAATCACTTCCGGCATCTTATGATATTTAATTGGGAGTTCCACTACAAATACGGTATTATCAAGGTGAAAACATTCGGCCTTCTTAGACTTCAGCCAATAGGCACCAATAGAATCACCCTTTTGCTCAACATAATCAATGCTTTCATGATTACCTGTGCTCTTTTCCTCTCTCTCTTTCATAAAACTACTCACTTCATTCTGGTTTCTTTCCTCTTCATCTCCCTTTTCAATAGACTCAACCTTTCTAGATTGAGATCTCGTTTTTCTTCTGCATTCATTTCTTACTCCATCTTTCTCTTTATCAAGTTTCTCCTCAGTACTGTTACTTACTTCGTTAATCAGTCCTTTATCACTGTCTTCACGGGCATAAACTCTATATGGCTGAACTTTACAATCTGCCACCCTTTTTAAATCACCGTTTGTCCATATGAAAACATCTCTGTTCCTATGACAAAATACCTTTACTGGGCTGCACCAGCTTTTATTATTCTTCTCTTGATAAAATACAAGATCACCCTCTTCATATTTAATGTCATTAAAACTACCCTTTCTCACTTCCGAAGCTTTGATCAACTTATTTTCAAATTCTTCTTCCCTAAATTTCTTGGTTATCTCATGGTGCCTTTCCATGATTTTTGAAATCGCTTCACTGTCAAATAAAGTCTCTGTAGCTAAATTACCTGTTGAGATTCCTGGAAAAGTAATTGATTTCCCTGTAACCAGTCTGATGGGTTCATATCTAAATATATTTACATTAGTGTTATGTGTCCATGCTGCCATATTTACTGCCATTTTCAAATCAATCTTTTTGTCTGTCTCTAGCATCTTGTTCACAGTAACATCAGCAGAATGATGATTTCTTTCATTTAAGCCATTACTCCAAGGAGAGTATGGTGGACCAAACTTTACTGTAAAGCCAAACTTACTTGCATATTCATTTAACTCCTCATTCTGAAATTCATTTCCATGGTCAGCCCAAAAACCAATTGAAGGAAAACTAAACCGCCAGTTCCAACCATTATTCAAAGCATCGACTACAGTTTCCATTCGCTTATTTGAAAGTACTACACCTGAAATAAATCTTGTGAATGAGCAAACCATCCAAAGTATGTACTTATTTCCATTCTGCTTCAAATCGATAGCTACAATCTGGTTAAAATCAGTTACCTTTGGAATTGCTACTTTTGGCCTTCCCAAAGATCTTTTGAATTTCTGACAAACTCTACAATTAATAACTACCTTTTTAATTGTTTTCCTAATTTCATCATTTAACAGATTAGCATTTCTATACGCCCAAATAAGCTGTTCTTCTCCTATGTGGTTAGTTACCTCGTGAATTCTTTTAACTTGTTTATAACTTTGTACATCTTTTTTCTTTTTCATAAAGAAAACTGTCTCATTTGTAGTCCATGTGCCACACTTGTATAGTGGCAAAGCTTGATGTCCTCCATCAGTATCATGCAACTGAAATCTTTATGACTTCTGTAAATTAATAACCATGATATTATCATGCATGATATCTACGTTCCATTCCTTCAATTTATTTTTGCCGAACAAGAAAGGAATAGTTTGGCGTCAATCACATATGTTTCACCTATCATCTTTACAAAACCATCTTCAGAATCTTTTTCTTTCCATACAACTGGAAGACTGATTATTTCTGCACTGTGAAAAACAGGTTCATCACCAAATCTAAAATCCTGAGAACAAGATTTATTTGCCAAATCCTCCTTTCTTATATCGTTAATATCGAGATACCTGTCTAGCCATTTCCTTCCAACGAGAGTTTTTGGGCACCCGGTATCCACAATCATTGCTTCCACTTCATCAACTTCTTTCGTGAAATGAACCTCCATAGTGTGATCAATTACTATATCCTTGCTTTCCTCAGCTACAAATCTAACTGTATTTGCCTTCTTTATTATCTCTTTTAACTCTTTCATTTCCTTCATAAGTTTCTCATTGCCTTGTTCAAGATTTCTTAGTCTTTCATCAACTTTCATTTCTGATTGTGATTTAAAGTTCAAAGACGATCTGTCAAATCTTCTTGCTGAACTTTCACGTAGTCTTGAGGCCGATCTAAATGACGTTCTTGATGATGACCGAGACGGTGTTCTAGAAGGACCTCTTCTATAGTTACCAGATGCAGTTCTCCAAAATCCAGGATTTGAAGTGGATCTTCTATATCTGTTAAAGTTCGGTAGCTCTTTAAACTTTTTCCACTCTTGGTAACGACTCCTGTTATCAGTGTAAAATGTAGAAGTATTTAAAGATATATCTGATGTCGAATCTCTATTATTTTCTATTTTCAGCTTTCTAAACTCCATCTTCAATCTTGTAGCAACATCATCTTCATCAAGAGGTTTCCTCTCCACTCCATGTTCAATAACTTCTTTAAAGGCGAGTCTTTTCATCCGAGGTTATTTTACCTAGTTCGTGAGCTCTCTTTATCATTAATAAACTCAAAACATAATTAAGACAAGCATTTATTTTTTCTCTTGATACTTCAGCCATCAAACCTTCAAACTTATCAAGAAATTTCTCGCAACTTTTTGATTTATCTGTAGAAAAGGCAATAATCTTCTCCATACTGTCATTACACTTTTCAGCCTTAGTTTTTGCATATTTCCCAGCCAAAACCTCTAAAATAGTTTTTACTGTCTTCAAAGTGCTGTTAGTTGTACGATCGATTACAACTGTAATCACATATTCCTTAACCCTCTCGTTCTTCGTCAAGCTTTCAATTAAATCGTTATATTTATTGTACTCACTATCTTTGTTATTACTGCTCCAATCCTCAATTTCATCTCTGAATCTCTCAAAAGTTTGTCCAACCCAAATCGGCGGAAGCTTTGCTTTGGTAATCTGAGTTGTAGGTGGAAGAGATTTCTTTTTTGAAGGGTTTTCTAGTAACTTTATCAGAATATCATTTTGTTGTGTTAACACATCTGTTAAGTCTGGCCCCGAGCTAATAGAATCAGCAGAGCCGTTGACTCTGTGATCACTAACCTTAGACTTGTGTGTTGATTCCTCGTGCATAATGAAATTAAGTCTATTTTCCATATTTTCCTCGCACGCGTCACAGTAAGTTTGAGATGTTCTGTTATCTATTGTGAGCATCTTGCACTTAAAACAGGTCAAATTTCTGAAATGGTCCATTAAAATCTTCACTTCCTTATCCTTGAATTTCTTTGATTTCGACTTAGCACAATCATCTTCCGTACTGATATGACCAAAGAGAGGGCCATTACAAGTTTTACATTTCAAAAAATCAAATTCACCGGTAATCTTATTTATTTCCCCGAAATTCGAAAGGTTATCAATATCAATAGCAAGGTCGTTACCATTTTTGTATCCAGTGGTATCAAATGAAAACATATTTATTTATCTAAAGACCACCACCAGGGATATTAGGATCATTCCAAGCCATACTGAGCAAATAATTAATTTCAGTAAAATTATCAATCCCCACCTCAATAGTAAAAACTATGAATTCAAACATACCTAATGTCTTAATATAATGATAAATTAAAACTTTAAATGTAATCACAAAAGCAAAACGTGATTTTTTTATATATACAGTATATAAATAAGTGAAAAAATGAAAAATTACAGCTAAATTCAAAGTTTTAAGTTCAATTGCAAAAAGTTATCAACTACAGGAATAACAAAATAATGCGAAACTAGGCCTTTGGTGCCATTCTGTATAAACATTTCCGAATCATTCGATTTGCTTCATAGTCTACTCACAGCTACTCTCTATACGTAAAGACTGGCATTACAATCATCATGTGTTTCTCCGTGAAAGCATTACTTCGGTAAGTTTCTTCCACTACAGGCATTACCTTATGATGTGCTTCCAGCGCCAATACACAACTCCAAGTTTAGACCCAAGTAGATAGAAACTATTTGCAATTCAGCCAAACGAAGATCTCATCCTCTGGGCTCACGTTCGTTAACCATCCGTCATTCCCGAGTCTTCCTTCAGCAAATATTCAATGTAGGGGATGTATTGGTATCATGCTTTATACTTGAATCCAACAACTGAAACAACAAATAAAAATCTGCCAGCTGACTTGAAAATCCCCCCACCCCGGCGGTGAAGCTGGAAGTCTACTCCATCGTCATGATATTACGTTGCAGCATTCCACATTAAACTCACTATAAACTTTTCTTGATGCTTTGAAGTTATGGAAACCAGCAGGGTGTGTAGTATAAACTTTCCTGATGTAAAAAACAATTCAGATTGGCCGCTCTGCTACCAAATGATGAGCAGGTATTCAAGAGATGTTAGCTGTTTAACAGTTTATTAGTCACTAACATAATATTTACACCAGAGATGTAAGCAGAACTCTTTGTTAACAACTTTGGATAACAATCCAATTACAAAACAAGGATACAATGATAAAGTACTTATTACATCTTTAAATACATTCTGGTTGGAAACGTATATGTATCAGAGGGAATTGCAGATTTGACGAAAGATGCTACTACAAGCATCCAAAGATATGCCATAATTATGAAATATGTGATAAATGTGCGTATTTAGACGGATATGGAGACGAATGCAGAGATCTCCATCCAAAAATATGCAAAAACCTAAAAGAAGGAAAAGGATGCAGTTTCAAAAAAAAATGTCGATATATGTATCCTACAACCATAAATGAGAGTAAGAAAACTCAGCAAACTGAAAAGAAAAATGAAAGCAAAAATTAAACAAAAAAAGAAACAAAAAATCAGGCTGCGTATATACCGCGATATGCACCAAAGGCCCCAAGATATGAGGCCTTTCAACCCAAATATGCACATTTAGAGCCCAACTACAAAGAATGCATCTATAATGCCAGGGGTTGGTGCAGATATGGGGATAATTGCAGGTATACACACAAAAATATATATGAAGGCGAAAAAGCAAATATAATAGAAAAGTTGGATTTTTTAATGGCAGAATTCCGGGAAATGAAGAAAAGAAAATCATATCAGAACAGGAAGGAAGCATGGGAGAATCCATATTATTACCAATATTAAAAAATGGGGATGAATCACAAACCATAATAGTGATGAATACACAGGGTTTAGTCACGAGTAACTCTAAAAGAAAAATAGAGTTTTTAGAAGAACTAACCCAAATTGAAAATATAGATATATTAAATATTATTATAGATCAGACAGAACAAATAGGAATCAAGGGGGAACCACAATATATGGAAGAGACATAAATCAAGGAAAAGTCTGTGAAAAATACAGCAACACAGAATGTGAATTGATTGCGGTAGAATTTGAATTTGAAAAACTAGTGAATATTGTAGTTTACAGACCCCCAAGTATTAAGGAGTTTGACATAATAATAGAAAAAATAGATGATATATGTAGAGACCATAAAGACTAAATTATACTCCTATCCGGAGATTTTAACTTTCCTTTCGTGGATTGGTAAGAACGGATAGAAGAAAGTGGTTGTATGTATACATATAAAAAAAAGAGTAATAGTAGCGCATAAGATAAGAGGCAATTTGAAAAGCTTCAAGATATGCTATTAGAACATAATATGCAACAAATAAACCACATTCCAACAAGAAAGGAAAATGACCTAGATCTAGTATTTGTGAATGAGGTGAATTATGTTAAAGAAATAATAGTGTATAACAAGGGAATTTCAGACCACAATGTCATAGAATTGATAGTCCATTCCAAAGCAAGTGATCGCAGAATTAATAAAAGCACAAAATTTTGGGAAGGATATGGAAAATATAATTTTTATTGTAAGAATATAAAAATGGTTAGAAATAAATGAAGAACTGAATAAAGAATGGAAAAAGGTATTTGTAAGTGATAATATACAGGTAAATACGGACATACTGTACAAAATACTGGAGAAAATTGTTGAAAAATATGTACCGAAAAAAAAACAATAAACAAAAGACATGCATACCAAGAGACAGAAGGATCTTATTTCAGAAAATTAGAAAGTGGAAGAAAAATCTTGCAAAATAAAAAGAAAATGTGCAGAAAATGATGGAAATAAAATGTAAGATAGACTATGTAGAACAAAAGATTATACAGTCGAAAGAAAATGAAAAAAGGGACTTAGAAGAAAGGACACTTCAAAATATAAAAAAACCCCAAAGTACTTTACTCCTATGCAAAAAAGATGAATAAAAGGAGATTAGAAATAGGCCCTCTAAGAATTGAAGGACGGCTAACAATTGAAAAAAAGGAAATATGCAACATATTAGCAGAAAAATATAAGAGTGAGTTCACGCCAAGAATGGCGAATGAGAAAAATGAAACAGAAATGAGAGAAGAAAATGTTGAATATCTAACGGATATAGATATTAATGAAGCAGATATTGTCAAGGCTATAAACGAAATTAAAAATGGAGCGGCAGCCGGACCAGATGGAGTTCCAGCGATTTTGTTAAAAAAACTGCAAACACTATGGTGAAGCCGCTTGCAATACTGCTAAGACAAAGTGTAGATATGAGCGAGATATATGTTAAACATAAATTAGCTTATATAACCTCTATCTTCAAAAGTGTATCAAGACTAGAGGCAAGCAATTATAGACCTGTTAGTCTAACATCACATATTATGATAGTGTATGAGAGGGTAATAAAAAAGAAAATAATGAATCATTTGGTTAAAAATAATTTGTTTAATATAGGTCAACACAGTTTTGTGCCTGGAAAAAGTACACAGACCCAACTGATAGCACACTATGAAAACATATGCAAAAATATGGTAAATGAAAAAGACACAGCTGTGATCTATCTAGATTTTGCAAAAGCCTTTGACAAGGTAGACCATAATATATTAGAGAAGAAAATGAGAAAGCATAACATTATGGGAAAGATAGGAAAATGGGTAAAAGAATTCCTGCAAAACAGAAAACAGATAGTGGTTGCAAATGACGAGAAATCAGATGAAGCTCAGGTAATAGCTGGCGTGCCACAAGGTACGGTATTAGCTGCACTGCTGTTTGTTATTATGATCTCAGACATAGACTGTGATGTTGAAAATTCTGTAGTGAGAAGTTTCGCCGATGATACAATAATAAGTAGAGAAATTACTTGTGATGAAGATAGGAATTCAATACAAAGAGATCTAAACAAAATATATGAATTGGCAGAGATAAATAGGATGGTATTTAACTCCGATAAATTCGAATCAATAAATTATGGAAACAGAGAAGGAATGGTATATGCATACAAGGGACCTAATAAGGAGACAATCACAATCAAGGAAGCAATTAAAGACCTTGGTGTAATGTTAAATAGGAATATGTTATGCAACGACCAAATAGCAACACTGTTGGCTAAATGTAAAGCAAAAATGGGAATGTTATTCAGACACTTTAAAACAAGAAAAGCTGAACACATGATTATGCTTTACAAAACTTATGTACGTGGTACACTCGAATACTGCAATGTGATATGGTACCCACACTACCAAAAAGATATTGCGCAAATAGAGAGTGTACAAAGGTCCTATACTGCAAGAATAGAAGAAGTTAAGGACCTTGACTACTGGGAAAGACTGGAATTTTTAAAACTATACACTCTAGAAAGAAGAGAACGCTACATGATAATACAAGCATGGAAGCAAATAGAAAGAATTACTGAAAACATCATGGAGCTAAAAATATCAGAAAGAGCAAGCCGAGGTAGATTAATAGTGCCAGAAAATATACCAGGTAAACTAAGGAAGGCGCACAGGACATTAATTCACTACGCAGCAGCATCGATAATGCAGCGACTATTTAATGTGCTGCAAGCTCATCTAAGAAACATATCAGGAGTGAGCGTAGATGTGTTTAAGAATAAGCTCGATAAATACCTAAGATGCATCCCAGACCAGCCAAGACTGGAAGATGCAAAATACACCGGAAGATGCATTAGCAACTCTCTGTTGGATATACGAGGTGCCTCACACTGAGGGACCTTGGGGAACCCAAACATGAAATAAGGCAATAAGGTAAGGTAAGACTCTCTCAGTATATTAGCCTTTTGAATTGCATGTGTAGTGTAGGACGCAAGAAAAGGTGATTTGGTTTATGAGAGTGTTCATATTTTCTTATCTCTCTCTCTCTCTCTCTCTCTCTCTCTCTCTCTCTCTCTCTCTCTCTCTCTCTCAGTATATTATCCTTTTGAATTGCTTGAATAGTGTAGGAGGCATGAAAAGGTGATTTGTTTTTTGAGGGTGTTCATATTTTCCTCTCTCTCTCTCTCTCTCTCTCTCTCTCTCTCTCTCTCTCTCTCGTCGGTACGTCAGATGCAAGTGGGAAAGGAAAGGTCATATTATTTTTCAAGGACATTATATCTTTCTCCATTTTTTTCTCGTTCCATTCCGTTTAGAGCACCAAAATATGTGTAATAGCCACTAATTTCGCGAATTTCTCGACATAGGAGTTACAACAATTTTCACAAACTCATTCTCTTTGATCTTTTTAAATCGTAACCTAGACGTTGCCCGAAAAAGTTACTTGTAAAGTATAGGGAGAGCCCTGTTACTTAAATTAGTGTTGTTCAAGTTGAGTGGAAAAGTCAAGTTAGGCCACGATCCTACAATAGGGGCGTAACTTCTCTCGACTATTATGTTTCTACCAATTTGCATAACAATCATTCCGTAATTAGAAATAGCGTTTACATATGGTGTTGAACGGTGGAACAATTAATTTGGCTGTATTTGTTATAACAAGAGTTCTTGGTATTAAAAGTAGCCGCATTGGTTGGTAAAACGTTATCAGTAACTGAGTTGATAGGTAGAAAAATACTAGTACCTCAGTTAGTAGATGATCAACATTTCCTACGCCTGTTGACGCATTGACGCAAAGGGCCTCGGTAACATATCACCAGTGGCCTCTATCTTGAGGCTTTAAATCAATACTTCTCCATTCATCATCTACTTCACGTTTCATAGTCCTCGGCCATGTAGGCCTGTAGCTTCCAACTCTTCTAGTGCCCTATAGAGTCCAGTTAAATGTTTGGTGAACTAATCTCTCTTGGGGAGTGCGAAGAGCATGCCCAAATATCTCCATCTACTCTTCATCATGATCTCATCCACATATGGCACTCGAGTATTCTATCTTATTGTTTCATTACTAATCCTGTACTACCATTCAACTCCCAATATTCTTCTGAACGCTTTGTTCTCAAATATACAAAATCTGTTGGATATTGTTTCATTGTCATACCAAGACTCGTGTCCATAAAGTAACACCGATCTCAGTATATATAGCCTGATCTTTATATGTAATTTCAGGCGATTTGATTTCCAAATTCTACTTAACCTAGCCATTGTCAGATTTGATTCATTTAATAGTTCAATAAACTTCAAATCTAAAGAATCTGCATAGGAGTTCAGAATTCCTAAATTCTTAAATGATTCCACCTCATTAATTTTTTCTCTTTCCAATGATATTTCATCTAACACTGCAAATTCTGTTCTCATAATCTCTGCCTTTATTCTATTTATCTTGCGCCCAACATCAAGTGACATTTCATGCATTCTGGTAATCAAGCATTGCAAATTCTGTGGTGTTCCGGTAATAAGGTTACTCTAGGTCAGCTAATTTCCTATTACCAATCCAGTCCAATCCTTCTCCACCATCCACACCTGTTAGATGTATTATAAAATCCAGGAGGAAGATAAACAACATAGGTGAGAACATATTCCCTTGGAGTATTGCGCTGTTCACTAGAAATATCATTTGAAAGGACTCCATTAACGATAATTTTGCACTTGCTATGCTCATGGAAAGTTACTTAATCAAATTTATATATTCAAGAGGAACTCAATAATAACGCGGGACTCTCCACAAAACATGCCGGTGCACACTATAACGGCTTTTTCATAGTCCACAAATATCACCATAAGTGGATTTGTATATTCTACGCATTTCTGTACAACATATCTTAAAATGAAAACTTGATCACTACAACTACCTTTTCTAAATCCTGCTGGTTCATCTCTTTAGAATAAGCATGCTAATCATTGCAATCATGCAGATCTCCTTTTTATGCTATTGTCACCAACACTCTTAGCTCACATTCATAAGGTTTTGCCTCTTCACACCAGATTCTACAAAATAATCTTATAAGTATTCTGGGAGTCACTTAATTTTCGGCCAATATCATCTCTGTTGTTATTCCTCTGTATACAGGGGCTTTACATCTTTTGAGTATTATAATGATAGCTTCAACTTCAAACACACTGAATTCATTCATGGGCACATCAAGGTCTTCATCCGCTTCAGGTATATCAATCCAATTATTCCCTTCATATCACCTATTCATGACCTTACTAATGAGTTCCATCCTTGTCTGATTTCATCTTCTGTTGTTATAACAGACCCATCTCTCTTTTTGATAGGTATATGCTTCTTCTTTCCACCCGTAGAGATTTCATTAATAATTCTATGAGCTATTCTTACACCATAGCCATCCTCTGAATTCATAGCTTTGTCAGCCTCATCTGCTTTCCTGTCAAAATATCTTTTTTCCCAGTCATTCCTGGCTTTTCTTTTAACCCCACTATCAATAGTGTAATACTTGACATGCTCTACCTTGTAATTTTCATCACTTCATCGAAAACTTTCAACAATCAATTTTTGTTTTTGTCTCCTTTTTATAGCATCTTATATTTAGTAGATAGGTTACTTGTATCCTAATTAGATGATAAGTGCTTAGCAGTAGCCAAATTGGTATGAA
>NC_090727.1:190264303-190271803 GCF_036898095.1 Palaemon carinicauda
AATCGAAGATTTTGAGTAGGTATGTAGTAATCCTTGTCTGTTTCGTCTTGTTGGTTTATTTATCTATTTGTTTGTGAGCAACTTAACACAAAATGTACAGTACCGATTTCGATCAGACTTGGTGGTCATGTTTGGTGTGACCCAAGGATGAATCTGTAATGTTTTGGATAAAGTAAATCGAAGAACAAGTACGCAATAGTACTTTAAAAATAATCGCAATGTTAATTTTTTGTCTGCGAACAACATTACGCACAAACTACTGAACTTGTCGAGTGAGAGCCAAAGACAAATCCATTAGATTTTGTAAAAAAATACATCGAAGTAAAAGTACACAGTGAAGTTAAGAGCAAAGTAAGACTGCTTGGCGTGGCAAAGGCATGCTAAAATATATATACTGAGTGGCCCCCTCCAGTGGTTGCTAAGAAATGCAGCTGATATCTAAAAAAAAAGATAATGTATCATATGTAGCAACATTGTAAGCAAAACTTGAAATATATCCTCCTAAAGCGAACGACCAACAGTATTGTTAAAAGTAAATACCTGCCGCAAATCATAGTATCTTCTATATTCTGAATACCTCTAAGAACACCCATAACCAAAAGCACAGACACAGACGAGATTCTGGTAAACAGTTACACGCGAAAAGGCCAGATAATTCTCGCTCGCCGGTAATGGAAGGGAAAAATTGAGTGGTGTTTGGAAAGGGGATTTTCCTGCAATAAGCCACCAGGGGTGGCGACGAAGCCGCAGTTTTAAAAGGGCGAATGGAATTAAACAAATAATGCAAGTAAAATTCTCTGTGATATTTTCCTTAAAATTTCTAAATGCTTATTGTGGGTAAGGGAATGCATATTGTCTACAACTAAGGAGATTTTGATATAATGTTGACGAAAACAGCATGAAATAGGTTCGATCGCCTTCCATATAAAACTACTGCTATTTCCCTTATCTGTTATTACGCATTAATTACTTTTTCATATGTTATTACACCAATCACAAAGTTTTGATAACTAAATAAATGATAACCTGAAAAATTCTATACAGAATCTGATGAATGAAGACAGGCCATGAAAATAAAATAAATGATTGTAAAATAATGCATTTTCTTAAAGATTTTGTATTTAAAGGATATATTCAAGACCTCAAACCCCTCTATATTAATTTAGAAATAACCCTACCTATAGATTCATTGCTCTTCAATATGTTATCGATTTAAGACTACGTCAATCAATCATTGATGAGGAACAATAACAGCATTAATTTCTTTTATTATCATCATTCTGTTACTTCAGTCTCGTGTAACATACTGTACATGCAATTGTATTTTTTATTTTACCTCTCGTATGTAACTGAACTTTGAGATCCACAAGAAAATATCCCATACAGCATACAACTAATGTTTTAGATTTCAGGTTCTCATTTTTATTGTGATATACCGGAGTTAATAACGTTCATAACCAAGTTTTTTTTGTTTTTTTTAAATCATTTGATGTAATTAACGCTGCTCAGGATAATATCAGGTTCTAATCAATTAAGGTATTCCAGAAACATATCCTTAAGAAAATCCAATAGTTTTGTCCAATCTTTTTCTTCAAAATGTCAGTCTGTGATAGAAAAAAAACTATAAGGAAAAAAATTTTCTTTTATTAAATTTATTGTCCCTTAGTTCTTTTGCTATTGAGGATGTTTATATGTTGTTATAAAACATTAGTTTCTTTTTCTTGCACTAACAAATCTTTTCACATGAAGCTACATATTCAGAATTATCAAAGATATTCGTCACAGAAATTGAAGAGAGAGAGAGAGAGAGAGAGAGAGAGAGAGAGAGAGAGAGAGAGAGAGAGAGAGAGAGAGAGAGAGAGAGAGAGAGAGATTGTACATAATTATAACTTCATTCCATAACTAGGTTTTTTATTTAAATTTGTGGTCCTGGTCTCTCTCTCTCTCTCTCTCTCTCTCTCTCTCTCTCTCTCTCTCTCTCTCTCTCTCTCTCCATTTTCTAAATTTTGATGAAGACTTATTTTTCTTAATTTTTCATGGTTATGACATTTCTATGAACTACAAAGTTCTCTCTCTCTCTCTCTCTCTCTCTCTCTCTCTCTCTCTCTCTCTCTCTCTCTCTCTCTCTCTCTCAATATTCTTCTTAATCTGCTTATTTTGATATTATCTCTCCATCTTTCGAAAGAAGTCTCTTGCGTGTTTTGGTCCTATGAAGTTATCTGCCTAATTTCTATAGACTGAACAGCCTACACTTAAAACGAGAGTTCATTCTTTAAAAAAAAAAAAAAAAAATATCCATTGTCTTAATAATTATATTAAGAATAATAATAAAAATAATAATAATAATAATAATAATAATAATAATAATAATAATAATAATAATAATAATAATAATAAAAGATAAAACATGATTGATGATGATAAAAATGAAGATGACTCAAACTCCTGATTGTTTTATTGTTATAATTAATAATTATAGTTCATGGCGTTATTATATTTACTAAAAGTGGCGTTACTATCTCGATTACAATACTTTCTAGAGATGAAATGTGATTGACATATTTAACTGTCACTAACGACCGTCATACAAAAATACACATGTATATATATATATATATATATATATATATATATATATATATATATATATATATATATATATATATATATATATATATATATATATATATTATATATAATTATATATATATATATGTATATATATATATATATATATATATATATATATATACAATTATATAAATTTATATATATATATATATATATATATATATATATATATTTATATATATATATATATATATATATATATATATATATATATATATATATATATATATATATATATATACATATATACATATCTACATATTTATATATATATATACATATATATATATATTTATACACACATATATATATATATATATATATATATATATATATATATATATATATATATATATATATATATATATATATATAAACACTTACACAAAGACATTTTTTTTCCAAGGACACCAAAAACTGATCAAATAAGGTCAATAAATAACGGCTTTGGCATCCAGTGAAAACTCGGTAAAATCTGCGAAAATCCTAAAAAATCAACTTAATTTAATTATTTCTTTAAACAAGCCTTTTCTAAATTAGAAATTCTTCGGTGGAGCCCAGGACGTCATAGAGAAAACTAATAGGGCCATAGGGCCCATAGCGTGACCTCATGGACACCCATTGACCAGTAGGGCATGGGATTTCGTTAGAGAGTAATGGGTTTTATGAAGAGGCCATCCCATTAATGCTGCCACACTGGATCTTGCCATCGATTAATGCTTGGCATGCCAGGCAGGCTTGGCCCAAAATAATAGGCCTCATCTCCAAACAGAAATCTTTTTGAAAGAAAAAGTTATGAAATTTTAATTTCAATTGCTTTCGTAGAGGAATTTTGGTTAGGACAGCATTGCCTGATGCTCTGCGCTCTCTCTCTCTCTCTCTCTCTCTCTCTCTCTCTCTCTCTCTCTCTCTCTCTCTCTCTCTCTCTCTCTCTCTCTCTCTCCGTAGAATTTATAAAAGAAATATTTCATATCATTCCTTTATAAATAAAAATTCTAAACATCACAGGTGATCACCTAATTTCTAATGTCCTTCTTCTAAAATGGTAATAAAAGATCAAAACATTAAATTATTGGTCGCAAAACTCTACAAAGTAGTAGACGCTAATTCTGAATATTTCAACGTTACACAATTTTGGAAGGTAAGTAATTTTTCCTTTTTTTTTTTTTTTTTTTACTTTTAATACCGGTAGATATTAATTATTCCGTTAAAAGAAAAATTAGAAAAAAAAAGATAATCAGTGCTTCGGTATTTTTCTTAAGCGATGTGTATGTAATTAACCAATTTTGAATAAGACAACTTTCACCAAATGATAGAAGAGAGCAGACATGTCTGAAGACTTTACTTGTGAAATTTCAAATTTCCTGAGGTACACTGTAGGTACGAAGCTTTCTTGTTGGGTCTTTCAAAAGTCTTTGTGTTTCAATTCTTTAAAAGCCTTAATTAAGCGTACATACTAATGTTTGTACGCGTTAATTGAAGCATAAGTTTGGTTCCCCTTCATGTTTGTTCAGATGTTAAAAAGAATATCTGACTCCCTGTCAAAATACCCTGCTTTTTATTTGCTTATTTGTTGGGTTAGGTGTTTGAGATTTCTAGTAATCTCTCTCTCTCTCTCTCTCTCTCTCTCTCTCTCTCTCTCTCTCTCTCCTCTCTCTCTCTCTCTCTCTCTCTCTCTCTCTCTCTCTCTCTCAGTTTTGTATCTGTGTGCCAGTGAGTGATTACACTTTTGGGACCCTATAAATATCATGATTTAACGCGGATAACAAAAGGCTATCGAGTGCAATATAGCTACAAGTTTTCGTGAATAGTCAGTGATTAGTTTGAGGTCGGAGAAGTGGGATAAAACGTCGGCATAGAATAGTTATCTTGTGAATTACTAAAAATCTAATCAAGATGGCTATGTACAACACGGGCAAGGCTTGGAGAGACATCGCTGGACTCAGCAAAATAAATTCCATGAGTTGGCGAAACAGGAGCTCGACCGTCTGATAACAGAGGTCACTAGTAACGTCAACCAATGTGACGGAAAAATATTCGCAGACATATTGAAACAATATGATCCAATAAACTGGAGAAAATCTGCGGAAAACATCAGCAAAATAATAGAAGAAATTCCAAAGAAAATCCAAGTGTTAAAGAGACTTATAAAGAAAGTCTACATCAATCAACACATTCCATCAAAGAACAATAAGAAGTCCAATATGGTGAATATGCTGATTGATGCAATGGGAAAAAGAATGCCAAAATGGTGTAATACATGTAAGATATGGTATTCCATTAATAATCCTCAACAATTGATTAGAAAATGTGATGCCTGTCATGTCCCAACACATCCCACATGTGCTGAAATACAGCAAAAAATAAAAAATAAAGACACAAAGGTATTCTGCTCAACATGCTTAGTATGGATAGAAAATATAATTAAGTCGAGACTAAATCTGCAAGTAGTTGAAGATAAAGAAGAGGAAGAAGAAGAAACAGAAGAAGAAGAAGAAGAAAAAGAAGAAGAAGAGAACAATGAACAGGATATGTGTAAGGATGCAGAAGAAATCATTGATATAACCTATGATGCCATCCAACAACATACTTATGAAGAAATAAATTACCAGATGGAAACAAATAATAGACCCAAGAGACTCTACCCGGACCTACATAATTTTAGGGAAGAGCAAGAACAAGAAAAAATAGAAAAGAAGGATATAGTCTGCAATATGCTGAAAAGAGGGAATTGCAGATTTGGCGAAAGATGCTACTACAAGCATCCAAAGATATGCCATAATTATGAAATATATGGTAAATGTGCGTATTTAGACGGATATGGAGACGAAGGCAAAGATCTCCATCCAAAAATATGCAAAAACCTAAAAGAAGGAAAAGGATGCATTTACAACAAAAAATGTCGATATATGCATCCTGCAACCATGAATGAATGTAAGAAAACTCAGCAAACTGAAAAGAAAAATGAAAGCAAAAAAGAAACAAAAAAAGAAACAAAAAAGCAGGCAGTGTATATACCGCGCTTTGAACCAAGAGCCCCAAGATATGAGGCCTTTCAACCCAAACCTGCACATTTAGAGCCCAACTACAAAGAATGCATCTATAATGCCAGGGGTTGGTGCAGATATGGGGACAGTTGCAGGTATACACACACAAATAAATATGAAGGCGAAAGAGCAAATATAATAGAAAAGTTGGATTTTTTAATGGCAGAATTCCGGGATATGAAGAAAAGAACATCATATCAGAACAGGAAGGAAGCATGGGAGAATCCATATTATTACCAATATTAAATAATGGGGATGAAACACAAACCATAATAGTAATGAATGCACAGGGTTTAGTCACGAGTAACTCTAAAAGGAAAATAGAGTTCTTAGAAGAACTAACCCAAATTGAAAAAAATAGATATATTGAATATAAGTGAAACATGGTATTCCCAAGAGACTGGCAGTGATGACCAGATAAAGGGTTTCCAAACTTATAGATCAGACAGAAAAAATAGGAATCAAGGGGGAACCGCAATATATGGAAGAGACATAAATCAAGGAAAAGTATGTGAAAAATACAGCAACACAGAATGTGAATTGATTGCGGTAGAACTTGAATTTGAAAAACTAATGAATATTGTAGTTTACAGACCCCCAAACACTAAGGAGTTTGACATAATAATAGAAAAAATAGATGATATATGTAGAAACCATAAAGACTGGAATATACTCCTATCCGGAGATTTTAACTTTCCTTTCGTGGATTGGAAAGAACGGATAGAAGAAAGTGGTTGTATGTATACATATAAAAAAGATAGTAATAGTAGCGCAGAAGATAAGAGGCAATTTGAAAAGCTTCAAGATATGCTATTAGAACATAATATGCAACAAATAAACCACATTCCAACAAGAAAGGAAAATGTCCTAGATCTAGTATTTGTGAATGAGGTGAATTATGTTAAAGAAATAATAGTGTATAACACGGGAATTTCAGACCACAATGTCATAGAATTGATAGTTTATTCCAAAGCAAGTGATCACAGAATTAATAAAAGCACAAAACTTTGGGAAGGATATGGAAAATATAATTTTTACAGTAAGAATATAAAATGGTCAGAAATAAATGAAGAACTGAATAAAGAATGGAAAAATGTATTTATAAGTGATAATATACAGGTAAATACGGATATACTGTACAAAATACTGGAGAAAATTGTTGAAAAATATGTACCGAAAAAAAACAATAAACAAAAGACGTACATACTAAGAGACAGAAGGATCTTATTTCAGAAAATTGAAAAGTGGAAGAAAAATCTTGCAAAAGAAAAAAAATGTGTGGAAAATGAGGGAAATAAAATGTAAGATAGAAAATGCAGAACAAAAGATTATACAGTCGAAAGAAAATGAAAAAAGGGACTTAGAAGAAAGGACACTTCAAAATATAAAAAGAAACCCCTAAGTACTTTACTCCTCTGCAAAAAGGATGAATAAAAGGAGAATAGAAATAGGCCCTCTAAGAATTGAAGGACGGCTAACGAATGAAAAAAAGGAAATATGCAACATATTAGCAGAAAAATATAAGAGTGAGTTCACGCCAAGAATTGCGAATGAGAATAATGAAACAGAAATGAGAGAAGAAAATGTTGAATATCTAACGGATATAGATATTAATGAAGCAGATATTGTTACGGCTATAAACGAAATTAAAAAGGGATCGGCAGCCGGACCATATGGAGTTCCAGCGATTTTGTTAAAAAAAACTGCAAACACTATCGCGAAGCCACTTGCAATACTGCTAAGACAGAGTATAGATATGAGCGAGATATATGTTAAACATAAATTAGCTTATATAACCCCTATCTTCAAAAGTGGATCAAGA
>NC_090727.1:190291803-190301803 GCF_036898095.1 Palaemon carinicauda
GGGGGAGTTTTACTAGAATCTGAAATCATTTGAAGGGATAATGCTTATCAAAAAAAGTGTTCCAATAACCTATCTTTGAGCTATCTTTATTTTTCATAATTTATAAATATCTTATCGTAGAGCCCATAACAATTTCCAAGTTATGGCGTAGGAAGTTTTATTGCCCATCCAATTTTGATATTGGGAATTGGTTAATGGTTGCGTGTATTAATTAATAGTATAAATTATTTTATAGGCTTTTGGAGCGAGCTTTATTAAGCACGGTCACCCCCTTGTGTGACCTTTCAGACCCGTTTTTTGATATGAGGACAAGCTGTTCATTAAGGCTTACTTAGTCAACAAATCCTCTTTATTTTCAATATTATCTTTTAATCAACCTTTGGTATATTTGTCCAGTGAATCATCTTTCACTTTTCAGCTCACCATTCCCCTTACAACGGGTTTCACTTAGGGCCAAGGTATCCAAACTCTTCTTATTCCGCATCGTTATCCCTACATTAAGGGGTCGGTTGCCTGATGCACTTTCTCCAATGCCCTCAATCAAAAGCATCCTCTTCCACCGAACCTCTTCTCTCCATATCATCCTTCACCTTACCACATCTGTCATTCTTTTTATTTCATCATTTTCCAATCTTTCAAGCAGAGATATTTCCATAATCCATTTTAGCATTTTCATCTCTGTTCTCTCAAGCTTTGCTTCCTCTTTTCGTCTTGAAACCCAAGTTTCTGATCCATACATTACCACTGGTCTTATTACTGTGCTATAGATCTTGACTTTTACCTTCATTGACCTTTTCCTTTCACATACCACTCCTGCTACCTCCCCCCAGTTTCCCCATGTTGCTTTTATCCTATTCTCAACTTCAGCTTCACATCCTCTCTCCTAGTTTATAGATCCCAAGTATGTAAATTGTTCTACCTGTTACATAACTGCTTCTCTACTTTCATGTATGGCTATCCTGTCCCAAACATCCTTACTGCTAACCATAGCTTCCCTCTTCTCTCCATTCACCCTCAAACCACCCCTTTCCAAAGTCTCTTGCCACTTTACCACCTCTGTAATTTTTCCTCATTTTCGGCAGTAATCACCAAAGCATCTGCATATAGCAACTCCCAAAACTCTTCATTTCTGATCCCTTCACTTGACACATCCAAGATCAACACAAATAAGAACGGGCTTAATGCGGACCACTGGTGTAATCTAACACTAACTTCAAAGGTTTCTGTTTCTCCAACAGCTGTTGTTACTTTTGTAAATCATATCTACCATTCAAACCAGCTTCTCCAGGACTTTACTGGAGAAGTATTCTATCATAGGACTTCTCTAAATCTACAAAAGCACAGAAGTTCTTCTAGTTTCCCTCTAGTCCTTCACCGTAACTGCCTTACTATAAAGATGACTTCCACAGTCGCTCTCCCCATTATGAATCCATACTGCTGTTTCCCAATCTTTACAATCTCTCTCAATATCTCATCTAGTACCATCTCTAACACTTTCAAACCATGCTCTGTTAATCTAATTCCCCTTGTAGGTACTGAATTCCATGAAGTCACCTTCATGTTTAAATATAGATATCATTAGACTCCTCCCAATCTTTAGGGATTATTTCCTCTTCCCATATTGATCTCAATAAATCCAGCATCCAATCTTCCCCCTCTGTAGCTAGTACCTTGACCATTTCAATTTGAAATTGATGGGCCTGGTGCTTTACCATTCTTCATTCAACTCAATGCCCACTTCACTCCTGTACTCTGTATCTGTATTATTATTATTATTATTATTATTATCATTATTATTATTACTTACTTACCAAGCTACAACCATAGTTGGAAAAGCAAGATGCTATAAGCCCAAGAGCTCCAACAGGGAAAATAGCCCAGTGAGGAAAGGAAACAAGGAAGTAAGAGAATCAATTAACAATTAAAATAGAATATTTAAGAACAGTAACAATTAAAATATATAATATATCCAAACTATATTTCATAAATTCATTCTCCACTTGCTTAAACTTCCCAATCTGATTCATGGTTCTAACATTCCAATTACCTATTTTAAATTTTTTTTTAGTATTTGTAAACTGGGAGATTCTTAGGATCCCGCTATGCACGGGACTGGGGGCCATTCTGTCATTTTCGTTTTCCATAAACTGACTATATCCATAAAGGATTTATCGGCTAGATTCATTAAAGGATAGCCAGTTCCATGTGATGTGCAGTGCCTATCTAACTAAGGCAAGTAACCCCTGCCGGTCCATACTAATTCCAGTAAGATCATCTACCAGGCATCAGGAGTAGAAGCTGAAGAGACAGTTTGTCTATTGCCTTAAATCCAATCCGTCACCCTGCTGCCTGTGACTTCATCGAGATTTAGAGGTCATTTCCTCTACACACAATGTTATCGTTACCCCAACAAGTTGCGTATCCAGTTACATAACCATTGGCAAACATGGATTGCTAAGATATACAGCCTAGCACGGATATATTTTATACACAAATAAAAATATATATATAGTATATTTTATATGTATCTATCTATCTATCTATCTATCTATATATATATATATATATATATATATATATATATATATATATATATATATGTATATATATATATATATATATATATATATACATATATATATATATATATATATATATATATATATATATATATATATATATATAAACATATTCGATGTAGGATAAACAAACATTTTATTTAGTGTGATTGCTAAGTACTACGTTCAAATGAAGTATTTTATGGTACTTGATTATGCTCTCTTTTCCTGATTAACACTTGCCACAGCTTCTTTAGTATTCATTAAAACTGTCCGCGGACCCCACCCTATTTAGAAAGGAAAACCTTCACACTAAACGACAGAAACCTTTCAACGGGTCACGTTGAGGGGATGGGAAGGACAACTCATTCTTCGGAGGATTTATTCTTGAGGGAAAATTTTAGCAACTGTCAAGTCTATGGGAATATTTATGTAAAAGGAGATTAAAGAAATGCTAGATGAGAGGAGTGGGGCCAAAGCAAAGAAATCGTCACGAAATTTTCTTATTTTTGTGATACTAATAAAAACATAAAATCTTTAAATACCTTCAAAGCTTCTCCGAGCTTAAAAGATTACTTTACGCAAAAGTTTCCCCGTTTATTCGCAGCCAAATCGTGAGAATTCTCTACTTGCAATCTATCAACATTCTATACTCTCTCATCTTCGAGATTCTTCCAACTATAATCGGTGTCTCATGATATAAGCTCCCACGAATTTGAAGAAGAATTCGCTCCCAAGTCTTTCCAATCCCACTTTCGAAGCAACAACACTACGAAGAATTCCTAAAGCTTCTCGGCATCAAAGCTCTCTGTGGCTTCTTTACTTGCCAGCTCTCTTCTCAGTTTCCAAGGTCTCTAGCCTTAAAAGTTTTAAAGATTCGTAAATTTACTGCCACTAAGTTCTTATGGTGACCTCTAATCTTCTGAAATTCTTTGCAACTTTGTTTACTTAAGTTTTAATTACCTTTTAGGTATAATTGAATATAAAATAATTCATTGTATCAAGAGTAACAACACTTATACTGTATAGGACAAAGGAATGTACTTGTAACTGGAAAAATAATTGAACATTATGTATTTATTTTGTATATCAACATAAACTCTAAGCTGAGAGAGAGAGAGAGAGAGAGAGAGAGAGAGAGAGAGAGAGAGAGAGAGAGAGAGAGAGAGAGAGAGAGTTTATAACTTCTAATTGATAAGTTCCAAAATTTGCCAGGGGGTGAGAATTGGCGAATGGAATTGAGGAATTAATTGGCTTAATTAATTTTCTTTCTCTTTCATGTGTGGTCTGCCGGCATTAATTACGCAACTAATCACCGAACAATGAAGTTCTGATCCTATTAGATAATTACCGGAAGCTCATCATACAAAGCGGGTCAAGTAGAAGGGCAGGCGGAATTTCATTGCTAATCTTTTAAGTTACCACAGGATGATAAAAAATTAACTTTGTGTCTATTTAAAAAACAAGTTTTTAAAATTGTTAATGAAAATATTTCTTTAGAGTAAAATATACCTGAATTTCAATAAGTTTCATGTAAACACCCCAAATGAATCGCGAGTGGGTTAAAGAAAATAGGGTTGAGTGTATTTGGTTTAGTGTATAAATTGAAATCTAATTGCTATTGACATAGTGTTTAATACATAATATTAAAAGATACTAACTTCATTTGATTAATTTTTTTTTTATAATGTTTCCCAAAATTATTATTATCATTATATGCAATGTTATGCAAATATAGATGGAGAAGTAGACGCTGGGCGATAAGTCTAACCACGGTTAAATTTATCACAATGAAATAATGAAAAACTTATTTAACGAGACAGAGATAATGCATATGCATTGCATATTACGAAATACAAATTCTTTTTCTTTTATAAGACAAACATTCTTTTTGTAGATGTGCCATTGATAACATAAGCAAGACATACCTTCAAATGGTATATAAACTATTTAATATGATCTACAAAGAATTAAAAAGAAAAAAAAAAACGATTAATGGGCAGTTAATTGAAATAATAAACTAGTATAAAATAATATTGATAAAGTGCGCTTTAAACTATCTTCAAACTCCACTAACAAACAAATTCAATCAAACTAAATTCTAAACATTTACATCGAACTTTGTCAAATTTATACAAGATCATTTACAGTTATTTTTTCATAGGTTTTAACACTTAATTTATACCAAATTCCTAAACATCTAACATTGAAAATAAGTCCTAAATAATCCACAATAATATACCACGTAACATGTTTAATCAAACTTATTTCGCGGAGGATTTCTTTAAACCCCGAACTTAAATGTATTTGCTGAATCTTTATAATAAACCTTCTAAATTGAACCTTTCCTGACCGCTGCTTGCTAACTGTTTTGCCTTGTTACAGACAACGCCTTGACTACCAAAACTCAAACAATTGAAACTAGCTCTAGCTGCAGTAGTTTTAAACAAGCATGTTTAACATGACATATCATCACAATTCCAGGAAGAGAACAATAGTCAGGAAATATACAATACTTGTTTACAACTTAATTTGGTCAAGCCTACCCCCATTACATGGAAAAGAACAATAGCTGTTTACATGTGAACAGACCCAACCCGGCGTAGAACAGATGTACTCTAAGACCCAACAGAACTAAATTAAAATGGACTAACTATTTACAAGCAATTCACACACCAGTTCTCCACGAAACTAGATTTGAACCACTGTGATCTATTAGACCAGCCCCAGCAAGATTAAAGTCATGATTGAGTGGATATGAATTTCACCGGTAGTTCATTGGCCAGTGGCTCATCTTCTTAGTTTATCAATATTTCTATGTGTTTTTAAACTTTTTTATCTTCACATATTTCAAATGTTTCAAGTATTGTCAATTGTATTTTCTATATTTTTTTAATCTAAATTTATGTATTTACCTTGTCTTCAATATTTTGAGATAAGGCTTGAATTATCATACCATCAAAGATTCTTTATTAAATAGAGAATAATATCAAGAATTACATAAATATAAATTTATATTTTTTCTAAATCTTTGTAGACATGCCAAATCTCGAGATTTTTCATAGGGAGGGATTAATTAAACTGAGCAGAAAGCCTCAGAGTTTGAGTCCAAATTTGAATTGGTAAATGCCTGACTATCCTCAATGTTAAGTATGGCATCGGTAAATATATTTCTGGATGCGTATAAAGCTAATTTTCCGAGCTGCTTCTTATTTGACGCTTCACTCATCCTTAGCAGGAATAACCCGTTGTTGACCATGTTAGTTACGACACCAGTCTTAAATAATTGTCAGGTCCCTTAATCAATCAAAAGATAATGTCTCTCCCCTTATTTCCTAGCTCTCTATATCTCTATTTCTCCCTTGCTATAATATTTTACGTCTCTATATATCTCTCTCTCTCCCCTTGCTATAAATTTTCCCCATATCTCTCTCTCTCTCTCTCTCTCTCTCTCTCTCTCTCTCTCTCTCTCTCTCTCTCAGCCTGTTAAAACTGATCTCTGGCATGTTTTCCTCCCACGAATCCCTGTGCTAAATTTAACGACAAAATTCCTTTTCAGAGTTTCTCAAATAGAGAATTTTGTGAGCACCATCGCCTTTTGTATTTATACACTGGATGAATTTCTAAAAGTGTTACTGTTACTTATAGGGTAGTAAATCTTATCATTGTTACTGTTTTTGTTGTCGTTGCTCTTATGATTAGTATTATTATCATACTTACCATACCTTGACTACTATTTCCCAGATACTACAGCAGACACAAAGAAATGTAACATATGCAGAAATAAAATAATCCGATAAATATAAATATATATATATATATATATATATATATATATATATATATATATATATATATATGTGTATATATATATATATATAAATATATATAATTATTATTAGCTAAGCTACAACCCTAGTTGGAAAAACAGGATGCTAAAAGGCCCTAGGGCTACAACAAGGAAAAATAGCCTGGTGATTATTATTATTATTATTATTATTATTATTATTATTATTATTATTATTATTATTATTATTATTGTTATTATTATTATTATAAACTAAGCTATAATCCTTGTTGGTAAAGCAAGATGCTAATAGCCCAAGGGCTTCAACAGGGAGAAATATATAAACTATAAGAGAAGTAATGAATAAAGAATGTAAATTATCTTCAGATCAGTAACAACCTTAAAATAGATGTCATATATAAACTATGGAGAGAGATTCATGTCAACCTGTTCAACACAAAAATAATTTGCACTAAGTTTGAACTTCTGAAATATATATATATATATATATATATATATATATATATATATATATATATATATATATATATATATATATATATATATATATATACAGTGCTACATGCACATTTCAACTGAATAATCGAAGGTGACCTACTGTATGTGTTGAAAACTTCTACAACAGAAGTTTCATAGTAAGCCAAGTGTAACTCCCTTCTCTCCTTCGTTGCAGTATTCATGCGCCTAGATTTTGGACCTTCTGTTTAGTTTACGTTTTATAAGTCCTTTCCTTTTAGCACCTCTTTACCAATCATCCAATCCTTGGATTCCCTTTCTCTGTGACTCACCTTTTCTCACATCCTGCCTTTTCTCACATCCTGCCACCATCAAGGTATTAGCCACTGAATACTTACAAATTATGCTGTTTTCATTCTTAGAAAATACAAATTAGCATCCTTATTGCCATTCTTTTTTATCTTCTTGGATTCCTTTCAATCTTTAGGCATAGTTTTTCTCCTCACTCTTTCTAAATTTCCCCAGTTTTCAAAGTTTCAAATGCTTTCCCTAGTTTCTGAAGTTCCTCTTCATGCGCTCCTTCCACTTCAGTTTCTAACATGTGCTCACTTCCATATATACTACCCTCACTTTTTTCTCATCAAACATAATTGGTTTCTCTTTCTAGTCAAACTTGAACCTCCATTTACCTTATTCATCCTCATCCACTCCCCTTCTATCATCATATTCATCACCTTCCGTTCCTTCTACTCCGTAATAATCCGAGATCTAATAAACTTTTTTTTTTTATCTCTGCCATTTAGTCTGCCTAACTTATATATTTTTCGTAGGAAAACATTGTTTTCCCAAAGATCAAGTACCCCTTAAAACACATTTCCACGACACTTTCACCTTTCCCATTTACTCCAGAAACTCCAAAGATTGAATAACCCTTATCTGTGTTATCTACATTTGCCTTTGAATCACCTAGCACAACAACCCTTCAATGATCTGCAATGCCTGAAAGGTACAGAGCCAGCCTTTTCCTAGAAAACTACTTTACTCTCTCCTTTTTCTTATTTACTTATAAGTGGAATCCCCACTCCACTTTTCTTTGCACTTTTTTATTCCTTAAACTAAGTTACATTTCTATCTCTCTTCTTTCTTTATAAACATTTATTCACGTTCTCTCACTTTGTCGCTCTACTTTTCTTCATCATTAGGTCGCATCCTCATTTTTCCTCGCTCTTATTTTTTCTTCAACATTAACCTCCGTCACGACGCTCTTCCAATGCTATTTTCATTTCATATCAAACCAGAGAAATGAGATATATATATATATATATATATATATATATATATATATATATATATATATATACATATATATATATATATATATATATATATATGTATATATATATATATATATATATATATATATATATATATATATATATATATATATATATATATCAATGAAGAATAATATGTAGCATGCATGTCTTTTCTTCATCAGTAAATATCAATGTAGCTAGACCATAACTTTGATTTACGTCATACCGCCATGTCACATCTAATAAGAACCTAAGAATCAAGACCATATCCTGACAAACACACATCATCACTATAGTCTTCTTTTCTATAATAATAATCATGCAAAAATTTAAACTGTTAAAAATTATGCAAATTAACTCCCATATTGCTATAACCCAAAGGCATGAAACTCCGCAGACCATTATAACGTGCGACCCCATTATAGAGTAAAGGGCGAATATAAGGGGTCATACCATTACGCGCCACACCTGGATTCCCTTTATATTCCCTTGGATGCGACAAAGCACGAATGCCACAGGCCATGTTCTCCGAAGAGGAAGTTGAGAATCAGGTTAGTATTCTCTCTCTGTCTGTCTGTCTGTCTGTCTCTCTCTCTCTCTCTCTCTCTCTCTCTCTCTCTCTCTCTCTCGTCGGTACGTCAGACGCAAGTGGGAAAGGAAAGGTCATATTATTTTTCAAGGCCATTATATATTTCTCCATTTTTTCTCCCTTTTCATTCCGTTTAGAGCACCAAAATATGTATGATAACCACAAATTTCGCGAATTTCTCTATATAAGAGTTACAACAATTTTCACAAACTCATTCTCTTTGATCTTTTTAAATCGTAACCTAGGCGTTGCCCGAAAAAGTTACTTGTAAAGTATAAGGAGGGCCCTGGTACTTTTAATAGTGTTGTTATAAGTTGAGTGGAAAAGTAAAGTTAAGCCACGATCCTACAATGGGGGCTTAACTTCTCTCGACTATTATATTACCACCAATTTGCTTAAAAATCATTCCGAAATTAGAAAAAAGCGTTTACTCATATGGTGTTGAACAGTGGAACAATCACTTTGTCTGTATTTGTTATGCCAAGAGTTCAGGGAGTATGTAGGGTATTAGCAGTAGCCGCATTGGTTGGTAAAACGTTATCAGTAACTGAGTTGATAGGTAGAAAAATACTATTACCTCAGTTAGTAGATCATCATCATTTCCTACGCCTGTTGACGCAAAGGGCCTCGGTAAAATATCCCCAGTCTCCACTATCTTAGGCTTTAAATCAAAACTTCTCCATTCATCATCTCTTACTTCACTCTTCATAGTCCTAAAAAATATCATTTGAAAGAACTCCATTAACAATAATTTGGCACTTTTCATACTCATGTACCGTTACTTAATCAAATTTGCATATTTAAAAGGAACTCAATAATAACGCAGGACTCTCCACAAAACTTGTCGGTGCATACTATAAAGGCTTTTTCATAGTCCACAAATATCAAAAGTGGATTTCTATATTCTACGCATTGCTGTACAACATATCTTAGAATTAAAATTTGGTCACTGCAACTACCTTTTCTAAATCCTGTTGGTTCATCTCTTAGTTTTTCATCAATCTCTCTCGCTAGTTTCTTTTGAATAACCATGCTATATATTTTCATGACGAATGGCGTAAGTGTGAAGCACCTGTAATTATTGCAATCGTTCTGATCTCCTTTTTAAGCCATTTTCACTAACACTCTGTGCTCCCATTCATAAGGTTTTGCCTCTTCACGCCACATTCTACAAAATAATCTTTTAAGTATTCTGGGTGTCGCTTCATTTTCGGCCAATATCATCTCAGTAGTTATTCCTTTGTATACAGGGGCTTTCCATCTCTTTGAGTTT
>NC_090727.1:190319303-190329303 GCF_036898095.1 Palaemon carinicauda
TTCTACAAGCGCCCCATCCTTGGTAGGTTGTCGATGCCGGTAGGGTGCCAGGCTGCCTCGATGGTTGTGTAGCTGCTATGTGTGACGGGAAACCATTCACCGAGTACCGGGCATATAAGAGTTACAGGATTCGTTTCACCCCTCGCTCCGCCATCGCCACTTGACGTCGAACTACTCGTGTTAACCATTATCACTATTATCTTTTGTTTCCACTTTTTCAAAAATCTCACTTCGGCTAAAATCACTTAGCACAGACGTTAATCTGTTAAAACCCCACACACCTGACATCATTTAATATGACCCGATCTGGGTCATATTGGGGTTCACTTAATTTCTGGTAAACACGAATGGAGAGGAATTTCATGCATAAAAAATAGCCGAGTTGATCATTTTACACATGCTGTATTCTCTTAATTTTACAAGGGTGCCCTCAATTATAATTACGTTAAGTTACTAAGAAAAAGCCCTCAGAAAAATGGTACTCGGTTCAGCACACATATTGGTACCTGACACTCTCTATCGACCTCCAGAACCAGACTGACGCCTATAGGCAGTTTCCCCATCGCCCATAGATTGGCATCGCAATGCCTGATCAATGATTGGTTGTTTTGACCCGAAAGTCTCATGACAACCAATCTGGAGAGGTTTAGGTGGCACCAAGCTTACAACCGTCATTTTCAAAGTGCCATAGCGTCCCCGTCTTCTCTAACAAAGGGAAATCCGTTAACACTAAACCAAACACTAAACCACGCTCAGTTTATATATATATATATATATATATATGTATATATATATATATATATATACCATATATATAAATATATAAAAATTCATAAATTCATGTATATACATATAAATATATATATATATATATATATACACACGCATATATATATATATATATATATAAAACACATACATACACACAGGTAGTAGGTTGACATGGGCACCAGCTACCCATTGAAATACTACCACTAGAGTGTTATGGGGTCATTTGGCAGGCCAGACAGCAGTACATTGGATCCTTCGCTCTAGTAGCGGTTCACTTTCCCTTTGCCTACACAAACACCGAATATTCTGGCTCATTCTTTAAAGATTTTCCTTTGTCCTCATACACATGACAACACTGAGATTACCAAATAATACTTCTTCACCCACGAGGTTAACTACTGATATATTTATATGATTATATATATATATATATATATATATACATATATATATATATATATATGTATAGATATATATATATATATATATATATATCTATACATATATATATATGTATATATATACATATATATATAGATATATATATATATATATATACATATATATATATATATATATATATTTATGTATATATATTATATAATTTATGTATGTATAAGCTA
This sequence comes from Palaemon carinicauda, assembly GCF_036898095.1. Lineage (NCBI taxonomy): Eukaryota > Metazoa > Arthropoda > Malacostraca > Decapoda > Palaemonidae > Palaemon > Palaemon carinicauda. The sequence continues at coordinate 190,320,698 of NC_090727.1, forward strand.
AGCTACAACCCATGTCGAAAAAGCAATATGCTATAAGCCCAAGGGGTCCAACAGGGAAACAATGCCGAGCGAGGAAAGGAAATAAGGGGATATATGAACTATTTGAGAAGTAATGAAGAACAATTTAAATGAAATATTTTAAGAACAGTAACAACATTAATACAGATCTTTCACACATATACTATAAAAAACAGACTTAGGTCAGCCTGTTCAACATTAGATATTAGATGCAAGTTTGAAATTTTGTATATGTGTATTTGTGTATATATATATATATATATATATACATATATATATATAAATATATATATATGAATATATATATATATATAAATACACATATATATATATATATAAATATATATATGTATATATAAATACATATATATATATATATATATATACACTAAATATATATATATATATATATACATACATACATATACAATATATGCACTATATATATACAATATGTATATATACACTATATATAATATATATATATACAATATATATACACAATATATATACACTATATATATATATATATATATATACACAATTATATATATATATATATATACACAAGTATATATATATATATATATATGTATATAAACACACAATATATATATATATATATATACATATATACACAATATACATATATATATATATATATATATATTTACACACACATATATATATATATATATATATGTGTGTATATATACACGCACACACACACATATATATATATATATAGATATATATATATACATATATACATGTATATAAATATATATATATACATATATATATACATATATATATATATATATATTTATACTGTAAATATATATATATATATATATACATATATATATATATATACATGTATATATATTTGTATATCTATATATATATATATATATACATTATATATATAGATATGTATATAATGATTGTGTGTATCTATAGACACATAAATAAATATATATATGGTCTTGGGATGATACAATACTTTTAAAATGATATACTAAAAGACAAAAATATCTATTCCCAAAGAGAGAGTCCAAGGCGAGACGAGATTCGACTACGGACCCGAGATAAGGGAACTTTGTCCTGTTTTGACAAAGATGTTATCGTCTAATTAGTGGAGTCAGTATATTTTGAGAAATCGAGCCAGAGGGAAACCCTTGTTTAGGATATATGTCCTCATGGAAGGACACGTGCTGCCTTTTGTTACGACTTAACACGTGGTCCAAATTGCATCAGAAATTTATTCTAGAAGCTTCCATGGCGTGATTGAAGTGGGCGTTTTTGAGGAAGCCAATCGAGATGCAGAATTGTTAAAAAGAACAACTTCTATGGAAATGACCACTGCCCACTGTAATTAACTCCGCATAAACATGGGTATATAAACTTCAAGAAGAGATTGTCCAAGAGAGATAGGGCAGGTCATAAGACAAGAGAGGAACTATGTCCGAAGCAGATAAGATCCAAGTCCTAGCGAGATAAGAAACATAAAAGACCAGAAATCTGATAGACCCCGTTTCTAACCTTCCCTTCGGACAACAAAAGCCTATCTCCAAGAAATCCTGTTATGGCCGAAAAGATAAGGCAAAATGAAGCAGCCAGCCCTCCCTCCTTGTGACGAGAAGTAGCCAACACTGCCTACAGCCTACCTTAGTTCAACAGTATCATCGAATTCCTGGAATACCTCTGATGTCCCATCTTGATGCCATCCTTTTTGTAACGTCTTCGAATCCAGTCATTGTGCCAGTTTCAGCTGAACTTCTGCCACCCTTCTGCAACGTTCTCAAGCCTGAAGTCTCCGTAGACGCAGGAAACTATTCCTTAAGTATTTCTACCTTACTGACGGTTCCCCTTTTTTGTTGGTGTTTTGCTTAGTTTGATTTGACAGTTAACGTAACCCATATTTTAAGGGTAGTTGTGAACAATTTTTTTGCTGTTTAAAAGAACCTGTAACGATTTCGTGAACTTAACAATATGTGCATATGTATGGATGTGTATATGAATGTATGTATGTATATCTATCTATCTATATGCACAAATTATTCATATATATATATATATATATATATACACACACACATTTATATATATATATATATATATATAACGGATTTTGAGCGAAGCGAAAAATCTATTTTTGGGTGAGATAGCCATGGCGTCCTGATGGAAGGTTCCTTTTTGGTAGCTTCCTTGGGTAAATAACTACTAAGATATTCCCAGAGAATTTAACCACAGGTTATCACAGAATTCTAACTTCTGGAGCGAGTATCCTAAAGGTTTCCCTTTTAAGACATCGTATATCAACAGGGGACGCATGTATTAACGCGCCACATAGCTATCTACACCCCGAACAGAGTTAATGCTTCGGTGTGTAAGGGCGGAGAATAGCTGGGAGCCGTTCCATAGCTAATCTCATCCGTGGCTACTTTTGGTACTCCAGACGTAAACAAACGGGCGCCATTGCTTAAATGACGTCACGTCCGTCTTCATCCTGAAGCCAGTTGCTTGCCGATCACCATGATACAGCAGAGCAGGGTGGGACCTAAAAACTGGACGAAGTAGCAGGGAGGGTCCATCAGGACGCTATGGCTATCTCACCCAAAAATAGATTTTTCGCTTCGCTCAAAATCCGTTTTTTGGGCTCAAGCCATGGCATCCTGATGGAAGAATATCAGAGAATCAATGTATCGTGGTAGATTTTCCCCTATTGGGTAAGCGCCAAGGGCTTTGAACAATGTAGCATAGTAATCTTAATAAAAGAAACGTAGGGAAGAATCTTCCTGCCCCCCTTGGCAGTGAATTTCCCACGGCCATGCCGAGATCAAAGTGGTTATCGAAGGGCTATTCACCTTACTAGAAGAACCTGAAGAACTTGGAGATGAGACTGAATGGTTGGCATTCGTATCGGAACATTCTTTAAGGCAGACAAGTGGTGGTTAGGCACTGTGTGCTAAGAAGGTTAGTTTCGTCTCTAGGATATGAAGAGTAAGTATTCGGATTGGAATATTACATTGTAAGAGTGAATATATACTAAGGGTTAGGATCTTAGTATATCCATGAACCATAGGGAAGGGGATAATAAAACTATGACAAGCATATATTTCATAGTATAAATAAGAGCGGATTGAGACGCACAATTAATAAAATAGGAATTTTATTTCACAATTGCAGAAAATTTAAAATAAATTACAGCAATAAGTAAAGTTAATTTACAGTGAATTATAATGTACATAGTAATAAAGACTTGCTCTTGAATCTGAAAGGGAATTTCAAATTTATTAGTAGGCACTCGTTCTCGAGGAACGTCAGTCTTTAATTAAAACACATCATGCTCTAGGCATGCGGCGCTTGTGTGACGACTATGACATTTCACCTGGGATAAGAACAGTTATAAGAAAGCACTAAGTGTTTTCGACATCACTATGTATCGCTCGAGGGTCAACATAGGCACCCGAAGAGTTAGAGTCCCAAGTAACTCGCTGTTCTATGCAGAGTTAGGTGCAGGTTTCATAACACTACCTGCGGCTACCACAAAATGTTTGACTTCGTGCACTTGTTTCGCATAATGTTTGAAGAAAACACGCGAGGACTTCCAGCCTGTAAAGCTTTTAAGGCTTTCGAAGTCCATACTCTGAAAGAAATTCAGAGACGATGCAACTTTTCTAGGATTGTGACCGGCGGGTGCACTGTCAGGATCCGCTCTGCGAATGAAGTAGGTGATTTTCGCTCTTAGTTGTTTCAGTGACAGGTCGCTGCCCGATGTTTCTCCTTTGAAGAGTTGGCCTCCACCAAAGTTCGAAGTTCTGCGAAGATAGACCTTGAGGCTCTCTACTGGGCATAGAGAGGCATCTTCCTTCAGGGGGCATATTCTCCAGGGGCCCCATCTTTTGGTGGGTAATTCGTTTTTGGCGAGAAACGTCGGATCCGGGGAGAGGGTAATGTCTCCTGAATCAGTAAACAGGATATGACCCTCTTCTCTTGACAATGCCACTATTTCGCTGACTCGGGCTCCTGAGGCAAGAGCAAAGAGAAATATAACTTTCTGAGTCAGATCCTTGAGAGGGCATGAATCATTATCCAAGTTGGAGGCGAAATGGAGCACCTTGTCTAATGACCAGGAGATCGGTTTCGGTGGGGGTGCTGGGCGTAGACGAGCGCATGCTTTCGGCAGTTTATTGAAGATGTCGCTGGACAGATCAATTTGGAAGGCATACAATAGTGGTCTAGTCAAGGCCGATTTGCAAGTCGAAATCGTATTGGCTGCTAATCCCTGTCCATGAAGGTGAATGAAGAAGGACATGCAGAAATCAATTGTGATTTCCTTAGGATTTTTTGTCTTGACGAAAGAGACCCATTTTCTCCAAGATGATTCGTATTGCCGTCTTGTGGATTCGGTCTTGTATTCCTCGAGGAGGTCTAGACTTTTCTTCGAGATCCCAAACCTCTTCTTTGCGGCTAGGGAGAGAAAATCATGAGATGAAGGTCCTTGATTTTCGATGATGAAGCGAAGACAGTCGACTTCTGTACTTGTTGGGAGAGAACTGGGCCCGGGAGAGGGATCAGCTTGGGCTGCAGCTCCAGGACCAGGGGGTACCAGTTGCTCCGGGGCCACTTGGGAGCCACTAGGGCCACTGTCCCTTTGAAGGTTCTCAGCTTGGAGAGGACTTTCAGCAGAAGGTTGGTGGGAGGGAACAGGTAGATCATGGACCATCTGTTCCAGTCCAGTGACATGGCATCCACTGCTTCTGCCTTGGGGTCCTCGTACGGGGCCACGTACCGAGGAAGTTGATAGTTGTCGCTCGTTGCGAAGAGATCTATCTGAAGTTCTGGGACTTGGTGAGAGATGAAGGAGAATGATCTTGCGTCTAGAGACCATTCCGACTCTATCGGGCTTGTCCGAGATAGAGCATCCGCTGTCACGTTGCGGAATCCTTGTAGGTGAACTGCAGACAGGTGCCATTTCTTCTTCTCTGCCAGACGGAAGATTGGAAGAAGCACCTGATTTGTCTGGGGCGATCTTGAGCCTTGGCGATTGAGACATCGAACTACCACCGAGTTGTCTAGGGTTAGACGAATATGGATCGAGGGAGGCGGGGAGAGTTTCTTCAGAGTTAGAAGGACCGCCATGGCCTCCAAGATGTTGATGTGGAACGTCTTGAACAGGGGAGACCATGTGCCTTGAGCCTGTTTTTGGTGGGAGTGACCTCCCCAACCCTCCAGCGAAGCGTCCGTGTGGATGTTGAGTGATGGAGGTGGGTGTTGAAGAGGAATGGACCTTTTCAGGGCCTTTGCTTCCGACCACGGCTTGAGGAGAAGTCGAAGTCTGTTTGGGAGCCGTCTCTTGAGGTCTCTTCGAGCGATGGATGCAGAACGTCTCCAGACTCCCGCGGCATCCTTTAGCTGTGCACGAAGCACTGGGTTTGTTACTGAGGCGAACTGTAGAGAGCCTAGAACTCATTCCTGCTGGCGTCTTGAGATCCGCTTGGATTTCAGTAGTCGCTTGACAGACCCTGCTATTTCCTTCCTTTTCTTCTGGGGAATGGAAAGGCGGTGTGACTGAAGGTTCCATTGGATTCCTAACCATTGGAACTTCTGAGCTGGAGAGAGGCGAGATTTCTTCACGTTTATCTTGAATCCCAGGTGTTCTAGGTACTGGGTGACTTTGCTGCAGGATTTTAAACAATCCTCGGGCGATGGAGCCCAGACTAGCCAATCGTCGAGGTAGGCCATCACCTGGACGTCTCGGAGGTGGAGCTGTTGTACTATGGCATCCGCCAGCTTTGTGAAGATCCGAGGGGCCACATTGAGGCCGAAGGGCATGGCCCTGAAGGCGTAGCTTTTCCTTTGGAGTCGAAATCCTAGGTAGGAGGAAGCGTGATGGTTCATTGGAACGTGCCAGTAGGCATCCGCCAGGTCTATGGAGACCGTGTAAGAACCTCGAGGCAGAAGGGTCCTTATCTGTTGAAGAGTCAGCATCTTGAACTTGTCGTTCGCTATGAACTTGTTGAGGGGGGATAAGTCCAGAATGACTCTGAGTTTGTCGGAGTCTTTCTTGGGGACACAAAACAGTCTCCCTTGGAACCTGGTGGACTTTACCTTCCTTATCACCTTCTTGTTCAAGAGATCTAGGACATATTCTTCCAGAAGGGGGGTTGATTGTTGGAAGAATTGCTGGAAGGTTGGGGGTGGTTGAGTCCAACTCCAGTCTAGACCCTTCTTGACGATGCTGTGTGCCCAGGGATCGAAGGTCCAACGATCCTGGAATTGGCGGAGTCTTCCTCCAACCGGAAGCACTTCATTGCTTCTGGTGTCCCGAGGGCTTACTGCCTCGGCCGCTAGCTCCCTTTCCTCCTCTGCCTCTGGAGGGACGGCGAGACGCGTCTCTGCCTGCACCTCTGCTTGAGCCTCTACCTTTGGGACGAAAGGTAGTCGTCTGTTGCTCGCAAGCAGGGGTGAAAACCGGTGACTGTGACAAGACCGGTTGGGTGACCAGCTGAAAGGTCTGCTGTGGCTGAGCTGCCACTTGGGGAGTAGCGGGTCCCGGAAACTGTCGTCTTGGTTGACGCTGCTGGGGTTTCTGTTTGGAGGATTTCCTCTTAGGTTGAGGTCCGTCGTCCTGAGAGGATTTCCTCTTTTTTGACATGCCCCACTTGTGGAGAAGGTTCCTATTCTCCGTGGCGGCTTTGTCGGTGATCTCCTTCACAAGGTCAGAAGGAAAGAGGTGTTTACCCCAGATGTTGGAGGAAATCAGCCTCCGGGGTTCGTGTTTCACAGTGGCACCTGCGAACACGAATTCACGACAGGCTCTCCGAGCCTTCATGAAGTGGTACATATCCTTCACCAGGGTTGCCATGTGGGATTTGGCGAGTACCATGTAGTGGTCTGGTACTCTGGTGTCACAGGCCATGATATCAAGTTGGACCTGGTGGGACATGGATGCTGTGAGCCTCTCCTTCGTATCTTGTTCCCGACGAAAGAGGTGATCGTTGAGTTTCGGGAGGTCTTCATTAAACTGACGTCCGGCGACGTCAGGATCTAGCTTTCCCACCACGAAAGTATGCTGGATGTCCTTCCAGTGTCGAGCGTCGGGGGGAGTCACTATGGAGAAGGGTCTGCACTCCTCCAGTGCAGGGCAGGCTTTTCCCTCTTCCACAGCCTTGAGGAACGCAGCGGAGGCCTTTTCCATGAATGGAAGGACTGCATCGTCGGGTGCGACGTAGGTAGGGTGCTTCTTGCTCAGGGCCGGAAGCTTAGAGCAGGTAAAACCCCTACTTTTAAACGTATTGGCTAGCATAGCCTGGGCCTTCGCGAGATCGAACACTATCTCCTCCTTTGGTTCGGTCTCTTCTTTAGAGGCAGGTTCAGAACGAAGCCGGACGTAACAGTCCGGGTAGGCCTCGAAGTTTGGGAAGAACTCCACGTCTTCCAGGGGGATCGTGCCGATCTTGTCGCTGATGAAGATCCTGCCGGTCGAGATAACCATATGCTCAGCATACCTCCATGGGTTGGCGTGTGAGCAAGCGGGGAGATCCTTAACCGAGATCTTCTTCGGTTCTTTGGATCCTATCATGGACCTGATGAACTCCTGATTTTCTTTCAGCCTGTCGTCCATGATGGCTTTGATCATCCGGAACATCTCTTGGGCGGATGGCATGGGTTCCGGGGTAGCGGAGGTAGACGGGAGAGACGCTTCCGTCGGTGTAGGAGTAGGGGCGGTGATGGAAGGAGGAGCGACCTCTTGCTCCGACTCGGTGTATTCCACCTGGTTCTCATCATCTTCAGCACCTTGAGCCATAAGGGTCTTCTCCGTGCCCTCCGAAATATCCGACATGTGTTCGTCGTCCTCGGAATCCAGGTGGCACTCATGCATGGACTGGGCCATGACTACGTCTGGTTCCACCGTAATTTGGACAGTGGGGATCAAATCCTTGGGCACCACAGAATCAGGGGAGGCCTTTGGGAACAAAAGGGACCTCATTTCTTCAGTGGCCAGGTACGGTCCGGTGGCATTCTTCTGGAAGCCACGCACCCACTTGCGTAGCTTATCCCGAGAAGTGTCCCTGACCTCCGCTGAGGGAGGGTTATGGAAGGCATAAACTAGGTGAGCCTGGCAGACCGTACAGTTCAGCGGGTCCCAGAATTTCAAATCCCCTTTCTTGTTAGCACAAGGGGCGTGAGTCCTGCAAGCCGTATGCCCGTAGAAGTGCGGGCGTTTCACAGCGCAGAAGTCGAAGTCACACTTCATCTGCTCCTCCTGTGGAAGAAAGAGAAAATGAGTATGGGGGGAGTCATAAGAATGGCTCTTAAACTAAGTTAATATTAATCATTAATTTTAACTTGATAAAGGGTGTGATGCACAGAGAATTGAGATAGGAAAGAAACATACTCCGTGCATCCCGCCCGGCTGGTTACCGTAAGCTTCATCCTTGGATAATCCGAGGTGGCCGAAGGCGCAGGATAGAATTCCAGTAGAAGTCCATAGGGCAATGGAATTCCATGGGAATTGTCAAGGATAAGGTTGGGACTGAGGCCACTCAGTCCCAAATTAGGGGGCTAAAGGATCCCAA
>NC_090727.1:190339303-190342168 GCF_036898095.1 Palaemon carinicauda
GATGCCACAGGAGTAACCTTATCTTCACTCAGGTTTTATATATCGGTAAAAAGAAAAACAGATAAAACTCTTATTCCATATCAGGTCTCGTTCGCCAAACCAATTTGTCTAAAGAAGAAAAAGAAGAAAAGAAGGAGAAAAGTTCTGGGTATTTTTGGTCGGGCTTCGAAGTGAGACGTCTCCTTTGTTTGTGTCATAAATTCCTTCTTGACGAGGGAAAACTTCCGTCGAAAATCCCATTGTCCAGAAGATGATCATTTTGAGAAGTCGTAGAGCGCCTTTTACTCTCACCACAGTCTCTCTCTCTCTCTCTCTCTCTCTCTCTCTCTCTCTCCTCCATCTCTCTCTCTCTCTCCTCTCTCTAACACACACACTTGGTAAGTCTGAAAATGGGATCTCAAAATGATGACCATTTAAAGAAGTTTTATTGGCTCTTTTTACCACTACCCATCTCTCTCTCTCTCTCTCTCTCTCTCTCTCTCTCACTCACCTTCGTTTTTTTATGAACGCAATTAATTTGAACCTTAAAATTCCGCTTCGTGCAACCTATGCCATTTAACCCTTTAAGGACCAAATAGCCCAAACGGGATCTTTAAAACAGCTACTTTTGGGTAGTCGTGGTGAACATGTTTATGCCTGTCTGAAATTGACGCTTTGGCAACTCATAGAGACACGCCTCTGCTCTTCGAATCAGCCAATCAGAAGCCGCCTGCCCTTCTCGCCAAGTCTGTAGCTCCTTCCAAAGACACCTCACTTGTGCTCCAGCCGCAAAAGTGTCAAGACCCGTCGCAGTAACGTCCACGTTTCCCCCCCCCCCCCCCGACCTTCGTAATCATGGTAAGTACACAGTGACTGTAGGATAGTGAAGCCGAGTGATATGTTTACCTTTTGATGTGGGTTTCAATGGCTGTAGTGTTACTGACGTGTCATAGTGACTATCGGAAAAAGTATAGATCCCGCATGGGCTACCTCGGTCGAGTTTAGGCGGACCACGCTCATCCAATATGGGATCTATTGGACCGTAACGGTTCTACCGCGCACTAGGTTACGACGCACATCGTTTTTGCAATTTATTTTAGTGATTGTCTGAGACATTTGTGAATAGTTTTGACCATATTTGTAGAAATAATAGTGATGATTTAGATATGTTAGGCTCATGTGCATTCAAAATATTACCTTACAAGGGATTAAATTACTTTTTTGTTAGGCAGTTACATTTTTTTCATTACATGATTTTAATTTTTTTTTTTTTTTTTGCAGTTTCGTGGCCATACGTTTTATGGGCATCGCAACGCTGCATTGGAGACTCAGGAACGTACACCATGGGTTGCCCCTGACGATGCTGAAGGAAGTGATGTCGACGTGAGCCCTTTGGATGTCGACAGTGATGACGACGACCCTTCGTACGTTCCTGACGACGAAGGCCTTACTCTGGAGAATGCTTTTGACCCTCCCAATGCTAGAGGTTAGTATGAGAGAGAGAGAGAGAGAGAGAGAGAGAGAGAGAGAGAGAGAGAGAGAGAGAGAGAGAGAGAGAGGAGAGGGAGATGGAGATGGAGATGGAGAGAGAGAGAGAGAGAGAGAGAGAGAGAGAGAGAGAGAGAGAGAGATTTGTTTAAAAAAAAATTTAAAAGCCTAGTTGTTACAATGGTTGCTCTTTAAATTTGTTTTCATTGTGTTGCTCTTTAAATTTTTGTAAACAATAAGTATTTTTTAAACTTATTTGTGTACTTGCATACTCACTGACATACACATGCACACACATGCATACTCACTGACATACACATGCACACACATTCATACTCACTGACATACACATGCACACACATGCATACTCACTGACATGCACAAGCACACACATGCATACTCACTGACATACACATGCACACACATTCATACTCACTGACATACACATGCACACACATGCATACTCACTGACATACACATGCACACACATGCATGCACACACACCAGCACACACGGTTCATTTACTGTTTCACTTATTTATTCTTGTTTCAGGTCGCAGGGTCAATGTTGTTGTCCCTCAGGAGATGCCTGTGGAAGAGGAAGGTGAAGGTGAGGTTAACCCTAAGAGGCCTCGTGTTGGTGAATGGAAGAAGGACGACATTGACATCCAACCCCTGCCCGACTTCATTCATCCACAGCCGGACTTCTTGAGGGAACCTTATGAGTATTTCTCTCAGTTCTTCACAGCTGAATTGAGGGATCACATCGTTTTCCCAGTCCAACCTGTACTCAAGACAGAAGGATGTAGGCAGTAACTTCCACATATCAGAAGAGGATGTCATGGTTTTCCTTGGCCTCATCATATACATGGCCTGGTTCCTCTCCCTAGCATCGTCGACTTCTGGGCCGTGAAGACCAGGATTCCTCAGGTTGCAGATTTCATGTCCAGGAACCGCTTCAAGGCCATTCGATCATCACTTCACTTCAACGACAATGACCAGGCAGCAGGCTCCCAAGATCGGTTCTTCAAGGTGAGAGTCCCCTTCAGCAAGGTCACCAGAGAGTTCCTGAAAGTTCCCGAGACTCCTATCCATTCCATTGATGAAGTGATGGTTGCCTACAAGGGCACAAGGGCTGGTAACCTTCGCCAGTATGTAGCCAAGAAGCCTGACAAGTGGGGCTACAAGTTGTTCTGCCGCTCCAGCGTGGATGGATTTGTGCATGATATTCTTATGTACCAAGGGGAGACAACCTTTGTGAGCCACCCTACTCAGCTGCCTGAAGAGGAAAATGCCATGTCTGTCACTTCCAAGTTTGTTGTCTCCCTTGTTAAGACCATCAAGGACCCAAGTCACGCAGCAGTGTATGCAGACAACTACTTCACCAGTATAGGGTTGG
>NC_090727.1:190342668-190355168 GCF_036898095.1 Palaemon carinicauda
CTGGGACGCCCGGTTCTGATAACCTGGTGGGTTATTGTACATATTTTAAATTCAATTCTCGCATTAATCGGCAGCCAGTGTAAATCGATAGTATAGGGGTGATCCTTTCTCTAGGTGGGACACCTGTTTATTATGTTTTGTAATTTCTTAAGTTGCACCTTTGGTAAATTGTAATGGATAGAGTTGCAGTAGACAATCTTGGTAATAACAGTTTATCACAAATTTTTTCACAGAATTTTCGTCCAGGTACTTTTTTATAAACGTAATATTTCTTAGATGATAGCCAGAAGTTTTTATTACATTAATTATTTGGGCATTTAGAGACAGGTTATAGTCAAGAAATACACCTAGTTCTCGAACTTTACTAGATATCGGCACCTAGTCATTATTTATGTTCATTTGAATATCACCTAAGTTTCTCACGCTGTTTCTCTTGCCCACCACCATGAATTCAGTTTTGTTCTAATTTAGTTTTAGTTGTTTAAATGTCATCCATTCTCTAACACTATCAAGGATTCGGTTTAGAGTTTCAGCAATGTCATGTATATCATTTATGGAGAAGTAAAATTGTGTGTCATCTGAAAATAGTTTAAACTTCATACCATGCCTTCGTAGAATTTTCGATAGACCAATTGCATAGATGCAGAATAAGATTGGGCCAAGTATACTCCCCTGGGGTACCCCTCTGTTTAAGGGTTCATATGATGAATAAGAGTTTCCAATTTGTACACAGTAATTTCTGCTAATTAAGTAGTCTTTTAGGTATTCGAAGGCTTAATCTTCAACGCCGATGGAACATAGATCATTTAGTATCAAAAGCAGCACTGAGATCGAGTAGTGTTAGGATACCACATTATTTTATTTTCGTCCATCATTTCTAGCATATCATTTACAACAGAGCAGATGGCTGTCTCCGTAGAGTATAGTTTTCTGTAAGCAGATTAATTGTCAGTCAAAGCTTCTATTACTTCTAAGTGGCTGACTAGTTGTTCAAGAATTACATGTTCAAGCACTTTTGAGACAAGGGATTGATTTGAAATAGGTGTATATGAGCTTAATTCCTGGTAGTCCAGTGCATTTTTAAGAATTGGTGTGACTATAGCCATTTTTTCAGAATTAGGAAACTTACATTCATCAATGCTTGCATTTGCTATTGTCATTATTATTTCGGCTAGACTAAAATTAGATAGAACATTGTGCCAGAGTGTACCCTCAAGCAAGAGAACTCTAACCCAAGACAGTGGAAGACCATGGTACAGAGGCTATGGCACTGACCAAGACTAGAGAACAATGGTGGTTTTGGAGTGCAACACCTTGGGCGAGGAAGAATTATTTCATAATCACATTGTTTGTCAGGTGTCTGAGGACAGAGGAGAATATGTAAAGAATGGGCCAGACTATTTGTTTATGTGTAGGCATATGGAAAATTAACCGTAACCAGAAAGAAGGATCCAATGTAGTACTGTCTGGCCAGTCAGAGGACCCCGTAACTCTCTAGCGGTAATATCTCAACGGGTGGCTGGTGCCCTGGCCTTGATCTTATCATATAGTCAGTCTCTAGGACATTTTCCTGTCCCTTAATCCTACGAATAATGATCGGCCTTTAAACTTTTTAAGATACTCTTTGAGGCCAGAGTTCATAGGAAATATCATGTGATTTGACGTTGAGAATTCTGCATCACAGAATAAGAAGAATTAAACTGAATATCAGCGGGGGCTTTCTTGAGTATCTATAAAAGATGAAGTATAGATATCCATAAATAACTAAACGTAAATGGTATGTTAACATGAAATAGTATACTGTATAATAGAGGTAGATAGGAATTACAGGCATTATTAGGTAAAGGACATTAAAAATTACCCTTTGTAATTGTAATCCGAAAAATCAAATTTAGAGTATGGTTATGCAATGAAACTTTATCTTCCAAGACATCATTTAACATATGATCTATGAAGTGGATATATATATATATATATATATATATATATATATATATATATATATATATATATATATATATATCCTCCCCTATGCCTATTGACGCAAAGGGCCTCGTCCAATTTCGCCAGTTATCTCCATGTTGAGCTTTTAAATCAATACTTCTCCATTCATCATCTCATAGTCCTCAGCCACGTATGCTTGGATCTTCCAACTCCTCTAGTGCCTTGCAGAGTGCAGTTAAAATTTCGGTGAACTAATCTCTCTTGGGGAGTGTGAAGAGCATGCCCAAACCATCTCCATCTACCCCTCACCGTGATCTCATCTCCATATGGCATTCGAGTGATCACTTTTATACTTCCATTTCTAATCCTGTCCTGCCATTTAACTCTCAATTATTCTTCTAAGGGTTTTTTTCTCAAATCTACAATTCTTTTGGATATTGTTTCATGGTCTTACACAACTCACGTCCATACTTTAACACCAATCTCACTAAATTGATATATAGTTGTATTTTTATATGTAATTCCAGAAGATTTGATTTCCAAGTTTTCCTTAACCTACTCATTCTCTAATTGGTTTTTTTTTCTATCTTTCATTAAACAACAATTCAAAAAACCCTGTATTGGATATTATAGTTCCTAAATATTTAAATGATTCTACCTCATTAATGCTTTCTCCTTCCAATGATATTTCATCTTTCATTACATACTCCGTTCTCATCATCGCTCTCTGTCTTTCTTTTTTTTATCTTCAGCCCAACATCCTGTGATATTTCCAATCCAGTCCAATCCTTCTCTACCATCCACAACTGTTCTAAGCATTACAAAATCCAAGAGAGGGATAAGCAACATAGGCGACAACACATTCCATTGGAGTACTCCGCTGTTCACTGGAAATTCATTTAGTAGGACTCCACGAATATTAACTTTACACATGCTGTGCTCATGTACAAACTTAATCAAATTTACATATTTATTAGGAACTCCATAATAACGCAGAACTTTTTCACAAAATTAGCGTGTGAAAATTTTTAACATTTTTTTCATAATCTACAAATGCCATCAGAAGTGACTTTTTATATTTTACACATTGCTGTACAATATGAAAATTTGGACCGTACAACTTCTACCATTTCTAAATCCTGCTTGTCAATATCTCAGCTTTTCATCAATCTTTCTTTATAGACTTTATAAGAAAAGGCATACTAAATATTTTCATGACAACTGACGTAAGTGTCAGTCAGATTTTCTTTTTTTTTTACATTTCCACCAACACTCCTAACTCCCATTCATCATATTTTGCCTCTTCACACCACATTCTATAAAATAATCTTGTAAGTATTCTGGGAGTCACTTCATTTTTGTCCAATATCATTATTCCACAGTAACCAGGGGCTTTTTATCTGAGTATTTTAATGATAGCTTCTATTCCAAGCACAGTGAATTCATTCATGGGCACATCAAGGTCTTCATCAACTTCAGGTATATCAATCAAATTATTGCCTCCGTATCTCCTATTCAAGACCTCACTAAAGTGTTCCATCCAACATTGTCTTTCTTTTTCTGATCTTGTAAGAGATCCATCTTATCATTTTGATGGGTATATGCTTCTTCTTCTTTGCCCCCGTGGATATTTCATTAATAATTCTGTGTGATTTTACACCATTGTCACTCCCTAAATTCATAACTTTATTAACTTCATCTACTTTCCTGTTTATAATCTCTCCAGTCATTCCTGGCTTTTCTTTTGTCCTCACTATCAATACTGGTATACATAGCATGCTCTGTCTTGTAATTTTCATTACTTCCTCGAAAACTTTTAACAGTCAATTTTCTTCTTTGTCTCTTTTTTTATAGTATCCAAGGTATCATTTAATAACCATGACTTTTTCCTTGTAACAGCATATCCCAAAACTTCAATACCAATTTACTGATATGTTTTTAGTATCACTCGATTCTTCATTAATTGTCTGCTCTTCGTCTCTTAAAGTCTCCAAGACTGCAAATCCATTCCTAAATTCAAATGCAAAGGGTTCTCTGTGCTCTTCTTTTAGAAGCTTGGTTGCATCAAACCTAGGTGTTCCATCTACGTTTCTGTTTGGTGCTTTCAGTTTTAATTTCATTGTGGCAATGACGAGCTGCTGATCACTACCAATATCTTACACTCCATAGCTTCTTTCATTTATCAAAATCATCCTTCTCTTTTTATTAGTGGCTATATCATCTATTTGGTTTTTGTAATTACCACATGGGGAAGTCCATATATATTTGTGGATGTCCTTGTGCTATAAAAGGTACCTTCAATGACAAAATTGTTTGTTGAACAGAATCTTATGAAATTTGCTCTATTTTCATTTGCAATTTCTCCAAGACCTATCAACACACATCACATGCTTAATTCCTTGATTGTTCCTTCCAACTTTAGCATTGAAGTCACCAATCACAATTCTCGTATCTCTCTCTGGGGTCTCATCGGTTACACTCTGTAGTTCTTCATAGCATTATCTTTCCTTTTTTCAGGGGAATCAATTGTGGTGCATAGCAAACTATAATACTCATACTGCACTGCTTTGATTTAAACTTTGCAAGTAACAATCTACTTTTTTTAGCTCTCTTGGTGTCATCATCATCACCGCCCTTCTCTTCCATCTCCATATGTTCTTCCTGAATAGATATATGCATTGTCTTGGTCTAAGATTTCCCCCTTCAACGTGTTACCCTTTGGGCCAAGATATCCATACTATATTTCCTAAATTCATTCTCCACATGCTGTAACTTCCCAATCTGATTCATGGTTCCACCATTCCAATTACCCGTTTCTAATTTTTCTTTAGTATTTATAAACCAGGAGATTCTGCACCCCTACCCCCGGGGTCTGGGGGCCATTCTGTCATTTCCACTTTCCATAGCCCGACTAAATTCTTGTGATACGCAGTGCCTATTAAACAAAGGCCTTAACCCAATCCGTCACCCTGCTGCCAATGACTTCATCGAGAATAAGGGGCCATTTCCTCCACACCCAGAGTTCTTGTTACTTCACCAGTTGCTCATCCGCTTTTATAACAGTTGACAAACATGGATTGCTGAGTTATACTGCCCAACACAGTAGATATACCGTAATTAGTCCACTACTGGATAGAAGCCTCAGTCATATCCTTTCACTTGCGTCTGATTATGGTCTTTCCATGTCTGTCGATACCCGCAAATTTCCTTAGCTCGTCAATCCATCGGCTTCTCTTTCTTCCCCTATTTCGTTTGCAATCTTTAAGAACCCATTCTGTTATATATATATATATATATATATATATATATATATATATATATATATATATATATATATATATATATATATATATATATATATATATATATGTGTGTGTGTGTGTGTGTGTGTGTGTGTGTGTGTGTATTTTGATGGTTGGATGCGTGTAGTTGTGTGAGTTCTGTTAACCAAAAGCTCACCTTTGAAATAATGAAATGGATCAACCTGTTGAGGAACTGAAGAACGTTCTGATCATCTTTAATACATGAAGGAAGTAGAACCTACAGATGGACAGATAATATGAGTAACCAAACTAAAGCTGAATTATCTTAAATTTGCTCTGTAACTTAATAAATTTAATGAACATAATGCTCTCTGAGTTTAATCCCATTCAAGCGGAAGCCAAAATATTTTAATTCAATTTAGAGTTTTGTCTAAACGTCATCCACAATGCTACAGCGCTAATGGTTAGCTCTGAAAAGTGAGTAAACGCAAAATAGCGTTATTTCTATACCTGGATTTGAAATGCTTGAATATTAATGACCAAGTTTTAAAAGTGCGGAAAAGCTGATGAAGTTATCACGAGGCTAAAAGTTGTAGGTCATTTCGTATTTGTCACGTTATGCATTGGACATTTTTTCATTAATTTATTTTAATTGAAGGGATTAGGATGTACTTCATATGAAATATCGAGAGAAAATATTCGTTGTGCAAAACGTTAAAATGTTAGATGACTTCCAAGGTTTAGAATTTAAACATATTGTTTTATTTTTATTGTCACTTAATATGAAGCAGTATATAATTGATATCATGTTTTAACATCCAATTTCATTACAGAAATAGAAACAATAAAAAAGATCTATGTCCCAATGTATTTTTTTATTTTTTGTTTTTTGTTTAAAATTTTTACTTGACAAGACACTCTGTTACCCTTTGGGAGGTAGTAGGTTGGCCAGGGCACCAGCCACCCGTTGAGATACTACTGCTAGAGAGTTATGGGGTCCTTTGACTGACCAGACACTAATACGTTGGATTCTTTTCTCTGTTTACAGTTCATTTTCCTTTTGCCTATACGTACACTGAATAGTCTGGCCTAATCTTTACAGATTCTCTTCTGTCCTCATACGCCTGACAACACTGATTTTACCAAACAATTCTTCTTCACCCAAAGGGTTAACTACTGCACTATGATTGTTCAGTGGGTACTTCCTCTTGGTAAGGGTAGAAGAAACTCTTTAGCCCTAGTAAGCAACTTCCACTGTCTTGGGTTAGAGTTCTCTTACTAGAGGGTACACTTGGACACACTATTCTATGTAATTTCTCTTCCTTTTGTTTTGTTTAAGTTTGTATATTTTATATAGGAATTATATATTTCAATGTTACTGTTCTTAAATTTATTTTTTGTTTCCTTTCCTCACTGAGACATTTTCCTTGTTGGGGCCTTTGGGCTTATAGCAACCTGCTTTTCCAACTAGGGTTGTAACTTAGCAAGTAATAACAATAATAATAATAATAATAATAATAATAATAATAATAATAATGAGTTGTAGTTTTATTATTTTTCAGGCCGTCGTATTTTTGACATTGCGACCCAATAATAATGTATGAAAATTACTGCCGAAATCGTAACCAAGTCACTCATACTATAAAATCCTGATTACCTTTGTATACAATAAATCCATTTATTACTATTCTTGAGGAATCAGTGTTCAATTTTCAAGCAATTCCGTTGATCTCTACACACATACATACATATACCAAAGGCACCTCCCCCAATTTTGGGGGGTAGCCGACAACAACAAGAAACAAAACAAAAAAGGGGACCTCTACTCTCTACGTTCCTCCAGCCTATACGTCATATCAAAGCTTTCTATTTTTCAAAGGTCTGAAAAATTGCTAGTGTACTTTCATTATGATAATAATAATAATAATAATAATAATAATAATAATAATAATAATAATAATAATAATAATAATAATAATGGTGCTGATAATTGGACTATGCGGATATATAATTGATATATTACTGTTATGTCATCGGAGGCTAAATCAGACATTTCATATGTGCGACTAAATTATTCACGGGCTTCTCTAACTCTCTCTCTCTCTCTCTCTCTCTCTCTCTCTCTCTCTCTCTCTCTCTCTCTCTCTCTGAAACAGCCTTATTCGGTGTCAAATCTTAGTACAGCCATTCATGACATATTTCCCCTAATAACTGAAAGGATATATGCATTGAACCGACTACTGATTTTGAAGATTCTTCAGAAGAGATGTATTGACGATATTTCAGTCAGGATTTAAATGGATGTTATTCTTTCAATTTGTAATTTCAAAACTTGATTAGACTGTGATTTAGAAGACCAGCCAATCGTTTGTTAACTCGAAGTCTGTTGACTCTAATATTACTTTATAAGTTAGGCTTATGATTATTAGCCTGGAATTATTTTTTGTATTTCTATTTCTTTTGTTCCCACGTATATTTATTGACAAATCATCATAGCAAATAAAGTGTTTTCACATTTGAGTATTATGCTTTACCGCTTGAAGTTTCAGATCACATCCTCTGTCAAATAAGAAAGTTGAACGTTTAGCCACTAAGCCACTGTTCCTAGTACTTCAAAATATGGAACTCTTTGAAACGTGGGAATGCTCTACCTTCCAATGTGTTCTCAGAATCTAGTTGCAAAATTAAAAATTAGGCTCGTAAGTCAATGGAATGGTCAATCTTTTTTTTTTTTTTTTTTTTTTTTTTATTTTTTTTTTTTTTTTTTAGCTAGAGAATAGGTAATATCCTTGAGGGAAATTTCAAATTCCGGACCATTCCTTCTAATCAGATAGTAATGATAAT
Source organism: Palaemon carinicauda (assembly GCF_036898095.1). NCBI lineage: Eukaryota > Metazoa > Arthropoda > Malacostraca > Decapoda > Palaemonidae > Palaemon > Palaemon carinicauda. The sequence continues at coordinate 190,350,720 of NC_090727.1, forward strand.
AATAATAATTGTATACATGTTTGATTAAAAACCATTGTGGCCTCAGTGGCGGTAATTTTACGAGGTGTCTTATAAAATTAACGATGCCTTTTATTTGTTATTCATCCAGACACGCCATTTTACCTAAATTATCCAACAGCGCATACTTATTCACCCTACGCTTTTGCTACATAGAAAGGCCAGAGGCCAGAAAAAAAAAATCACAATTAGCATCAGAATCGAAAGCACTTTCCATTCCGGCAAGACGAGACGGGATGGCAACGTTCTACCGAGTCCGACACAAATAGTGTCGTGTAAAACACCTCTGTACCAACCGTGTGTCACACAATTGTACATAATTCCTTTTGTATATAATATGGTTGTATCTTCGCTCTTCCCTCGCACTCAAACGAACATGAAAATTCATGTGTGCTGTTTTGCTCTGAATATTGTCTGTCTTGTGAACTTGTTATGTCCTGTTGCCTTGAGGTTTTGTATATAAGGAGAGTGTTCCACAATAATATAACTTAGTCGTTTCTAATCTGCCTTTGAGTTCACACCCTCTCTCAGCACCGTCACATTGGTGAACCCCGGAAGTCGACTCGCTCCCACTGCCTTCCACCCCCACCTCCCTCGCCCCTCCATCGGTGGTACTATGACGGAGGCTGACTCTACTCCGGCAGTTGGCACTGCGGCCGCTCCATTGAAACTTTCACCCTTCGCCAGCGGAGAAGCGTTCGCTTGGTTTCAACGCGCTGAAGTCCACTTTCGTATCAGGGGCGTGACTCGCTCAACCACCAAAGCGGATTATGTTCTCACGGCGATACCCGAGGACGCCTTCCCAGAAATATCCGACTGGCTTTGTGAACAAGGAGACACCCCAATAGAGTATGACGCCCTCAAATCATACCTTCTGCAGCAGTACTCGCCGTCGCCAGCCGCCCGTATAGCAAAGCTTTTTCAGCTCTCGCAACAACCGTTGGGGGACCAAAGGGCTTCGCTTGCCCTCAGGGAAATGACCAGTATCGCTCGCCTTCAACCTGCTGCAGACGGCTCTCCTCGTGAGGTGAACCTACTCCGTGCCCTTTGGATACGCCGTTTACCTGAACCTGTGCGCGCTGCCATACCCGATGTCGATAGTTTACCAATAAAGGACTTGATGACCAAAGCCGACGCCCTTATGGACAGCCACTTCAAGACCTCCATCAACGCCTCCACCCCTGACGACGAGGATGCCTATTCAACGTCAACCGAAGCTGACATGAACGCCGTAGGACATACACACCTACCCCGTGACGTGCCGAAGCGGCGACAAAGCCGCCCACCACCCACCAATCGCTCGCGCCCCAACAAACGACTTCTACAGCCACTTACTACCTCCCATCCGCCTCAGTTTTGCTACTACCACTTCAGATTCGGGGCATCTGCGAAGAAATGTGCCAAAGATTGTCAGTGGCCAAAAAACGTGTAAGTAGGGCATCGCTTGTGGCGGTGGCCTCCCATGTTTCTAATCTTTTCTTTTTACAGGATGCAGGAACGGGCGTGCGATTTTTGGTAGACACGGGTGCTTGTCGTTTTCTTTTGCCGAGGAAACTCTTCAAGGCACAACGCAGTCTGTCTACATCTGCCGACGTCCGCTTGGTAGCTGCCAACGGATCTGCGATACCCACCTACGGTTACGAGAGCCTCACATTATCGTTCGGAAACGGTAAATTCAATTGGAAGTTTCTCGTTGCTGACGTCACAATGCCAATCCTCGGTGCGGATTTCCTCTCTCATTTCCACCTTCTGGTCGATGTCGCCCACCGAAGATTGGTCAACGCAGACTCGTACTTGTCGACACCTCTTCAACCCGCCCCCTCTAACCTCGCTCTCCACATCAGCGCACCCACGGATGCCTATGCCCACCTTCTCACGTCGTACCCGGAAGTTTTCCGTCCAGAACTTCGCCAAACGCCCACAGTTCCTGCCAAGCACGGTATTTATCACCATATCAAGACGACGGGACCCCCAGTCTTCGCAAAATTCAGACGTCTGGCACCGGAACGATTGGCAGCCGCCAAACAAACGTTCGCCGAAATGGAGAAAATGGGCCTTTGCCAAAAGGCCTCCAGCCCATGGTCGTCCCCCTTACACATCGTTCTGAAGAAAGACGGCTCCCTCCGTCCGTGCGGGGATTACAGGCGCCTGAACATGCAAACAGAACTGGATCACTACCCCCTCCCAAACATTGCCGATGTAACCTCCTACCTGCACAAAGCGAAGGTTTTCTCTACGCTCGACCTCCTGAAGGGGTATTATCAGGTGCCTATGAACCCAGAAGACATCCCCAAGACCGCCATCACCTCTCCGTTTGGCACATACACCTTCAATTACTCTTGTTTTGGCCTTCGTAATGCTGGGGCAACGTTTCAACGTCTCATGGATGGCATCTTAGGGGACCTCCCTTTCTGTGTATGTTATGTGGACGACATACTTGCGTTCTCCTCCTCAAAAGAGGAACACCTCCGTCACCTGCGCATCGTGCTCGACCGCCTGCAACAAAACGGCCTTGTAGTCCGGTACGACAAGTGTACCTTTGGCGCCAACGAAGTGTTATTCTTAGGACACCGTATCACTCCTGAAGGAGTCCATCCCCTCCCTGAGAAGGTAGCAGCCGTTCAGAATTTCCCCACGCCCTCGACCGTCAAAGCTCTGCAGGAATTCTTGGGCATGATCAACTATTATCACCGTTTTCTGCCAGCCATTAACTCCACTCTTGCTCCCCTCTACGCCTCCCTCAAGGGCAAGCCAAAGGACTTGAAGTGGGGTCCCCTTCAAGAAGCAGCCTTCTGTAATGCAAAGAAGGCCCTATCAACTGCTGCGCCTCTCACTTTTCCTATCCCACACGCCCCTCTCCTTCTCTCCACCGATGCCAGCGACGTCGCTATTGGTGCAGTACTCGAGCAGGTGGTCAAAGGCTCGCCCCGCCCATTGGCCTTCTTCAGCAGAAAACTGTCCAAGGCAGAATCGGGTTATTCTACCTTCGATCGAGAATTGCTGGCGGTGCACTTGGCTGTCCGTCACTTTCACCATTTCTTAAAAGGTACGCCCTTCGTCATTCGCACAGACCACATGCCTCTGGTGCACGCCTTCACTCGACAGTCTGACGCCTGGTCCGCCCGTCAACGCCGACATCTCTCCGCCGTGGCTGAATACAATTGCACCCTCCAATACGTCCCTGGGAAAATGAATCCCGTTGCCGATGCCCTGTCAAGAAACACGTTGGCTGCCGTTCAACTGGGATTGGATTACAACGCCCTGGCTGAAGCCCAACGACAGGATCCAGAGTATCAAGCTTGTAGGACATCCTGCACGTCCCTCCGTTGGGAGGATTTTCCCCTCGAAGACTCCAACACCACCCTCCTCTGTGACGTCAGTACTGGTATACCGCGACCTTGGATTCCTGCTCCCATGCGCCGACAGGTGTTTGATTTCATCCACGGCCTTTCACATCCCTCGTGCCGTTCTACTGCACAGCTGCTGAAGGCAAAGTTCATTTGGCACGGCATTTCTAAGGATGCTAAGGATTGGGTCCGTGCCTGTACTTCTTGCCAAACTTCCAAAGTACATCGACACACGGATTCAGGAGTGGGCACCTTTCCTCAACCTCAGCGTCGTTTCGCACACATTCACGTCGACGTTGTAGGCCCCCTACCCACATCACAAGGACATCGTTACCTGTTTACCGTCATCGACCGCTCCACTCGTTGGCCTGAAGCCATTCCCATGGAAACTGCAACGTCCGCCTCATGTACATCTGCCTTACTCTCTGGATGGATTTCAAGATTCGGTATCCCTGAGCATATTACTTCTGACAGAGGAACCACTTTCACCTCTCAATTATGGACGTCATTAGCGAATCTCCTGGGCATCACCCTACATCAGACAACGGCCTACAACCCCGCTGCCAATGGAATGGTTGAACGTTTTCATCGCACCCTCAAAGCAGCTTTGATGTCCCGCTGCAAGGATTGCAACTGGTTTACTCAGCTTCCCTGGGTCCTCCTTGGACTAAGGACCACTCCTAAAGACGCCCTCGACGTCTCGGCAGCCGAAATGGTGTATGGCGACCCGTTGGTCGTCCCTGCCGAGTTTTTTCCTTCTACAACCTCCTCTGACGATCTCCAGCGCATACGTCACGTCGTGGGAAAATTTACTCCGTGCCGCCAGACTTACAAGCCCCCAGCGAAGCATCACATACCAACGGACTTGCACTCTGCAACGCACGTCTTCCTGCGCAACGACACCAGCAAGCCACCACTAACGCCCCCTTACACGGGCCCTTTCCTTGTGATCCGACGCAGTCCGAAAGCATTCCTCCTAAACATTCGTGGCAAAGAAGACTGGGTCTCCATTGATCGTCTAAAACCTGCTTATCTTCTGTCAGATGACCCGCCTACAGTTCGCCTCTCTAGATCAGGGCGCCCT
>NC_090727.1:190360168-190365168 GCF_036898095.1 Palaemon carinicauda
CTCTTTCACAGGACGTCTGTTACTATTCTGCCCCATGCATCCTTGGGGTCGCTTATATATCATTTAGCTACTTCCCGAAGATTTTAGGACCGAGATCTGGAAGCCTGAGGCGTTGGCCTAAGGTCGTCAGCAGAGTTCTCAACTAGATAAAAATTCAGGGGGGTGAACCTTGGTTTCAGGAAACTCTCGGACGTATATCAATGCACAGCGAGACGACTCTCTCTCAGCTAGCTCAGTCCACTTTTATCCTCGGATATAAAAAAAAGACAAAATCTCACACTGGAGTTCTCGATGACCTTCCAAAGAACGTACCACATAAAAGAATTGCATATTTTCTCGCAAACATGATGCAATACCTCATAAAAATATAAAAAAACATTTACATAAGCCCTTGTTCATATCTCGTATGGATCGTACAACAATCTTAACCAGTTACGTAAGACTTCGTATCAAAATATGTGAAATAAAAAGTTAATTCTTAAAAATAGTATATATTTACATATACTGACTTGAACAAAGAATACAAATAAATTAACGACGCAAGTCTTACATAATTTATATAACAAACTTATACCTACATGAGGGGAAGTCATCTTTGAACTGGCTATTCACCTCTTCAATAGACATATGAAAACATAAATAAAATACCTGATTAACTTATTTACTCTGCACTAGACTAGCTTCGTAAGACTATATATATATATATATATATATATATATATATATATATATATATATTATATATATATATATATATATATATATATATATATATATATATATATATATATATATATATATATATATATATATATATATATATATATATATATATATATATATATATATATATATATATATATATATATATATATATATATATATATATATATATATATATATATATATATGTATAATAGGCTTAGCAGACAATTGATATTTACTGCAGAAAAATATTCAATAAATAATATAAGTAAGGAAATTACTTTCCCTACATAACATATTGGACAATATATAAATCTAATATTTGTTGCCAACCAATCAAATCTTAGTTAAAAGAATTTTAGGTAATTCAGTGCATGATATATATTGATTAAATTATGTAGAGGAAATATTTTTCGAGCTAAAATGTAATTGATAACTATCAAATGAAATATAATCCAAAGTCTTACAACTACAAATAATTCATAAAGTTATTTTCAACATACAAAAAGCAATGAATGTCAAATGTAATTGAAGCTTGATATTCAATTCGCCATAGAGACAGTACAAAGAATAGAATCTACTTCCGTTCAATTCACAACAGGTATCATGGATGAGAGCGCGGGACCTACACCTACTGACGGTAGGTCGCTTTACCTACACAAGCGACGACCGCTTCAGGGCTGTCCACCAGTCGGGGTCACAGGACTGGCTGCTCAAAATCCACTACATACAAGTCAATGACGCTGGTCCTTACGAGTGTCAAGTGTCTACAACACCTCCCATGACGCACACTGTGTGGCTCAGCATTGTGGGTAAGAAGTATTATTATTATTACTATTATCATTATCATCATCAGCATAATCATTATTATTATTATTATTATTATTATTATTATTATTATTATTATTATTATTATTATAACCCTAGTTGGAAAAGCTGATGCTATTACTCCAAGGGCTCAAACAGGGAAAATAGCTGAATGAGGAGATTGAATAAGGCAAAACATAGATAAGTGTGCCTGAGTGAACTCTGAAGCAAGAGAACTATAACCCAAGACATTGGAAGGCCATGGTACAGAGGCTATGGCACTTCACAAGTTTAGAGAACAATGGTTGGAATTTTGAGTTTTCTTCTAGAGTAGCTGCTTACCATAGCTAGAGTCTTTTCTACCCTTACCAAGTGGAAAGTAATCACTGAACTCGAAGGAGGAGATTGCCACTGCAGACATAATATGAAAGGTCTTTGTAGCTGCACTCTGTAAATAACCCTATACTATACTTCCACTCCCACATTCTTTCATCTAGCTCGCTAAACTAATAGCTTTTCTTTCTTACTGCAATCTCCGGGATCTCCCCCTGTCTCACATTATTGCTGAATGGCCTCCCAGGCCCCTGTGCTTGACCACAGATTCATAGATACAATTCAAGTATGAAGTACCCGTTATATCTCTTTGCAGAGGGGTAATGTATTGGCAAGTCTTGTGGGTAAGTATTGGATGGTTGAAGTGAATGGGTTGATTGTTATTTATTAAAATAGATGAGTTAATACTGTGGGTGAATATGGGTAATTAAGTTGGTCTTTTGTGATGGGCCACATAATGTTCTGAAGAATTTTTATGGTAATTAAGGAATACGTTCTTATTTAGAGTAACCATTACGATGCAAATGTGTGATTTGTATTATAGATGAATTCGTGCTTTGAATAAGCACTGTATTGCTCAACGAAATATGTAATTTATTCTTTCCTATAATAGCTGAGTCATTGTTCGAGCAAGTGTTGAGTAAATCAGTACGATTGGTAATTTGTGAATTGGCGTAATGAAAGAATACTTTGTGGAATTTCAAAAGTTTAAACTTGCAGCTAATGTCTTTTTTTTTAGTTTATATAGGAAAGATCTATTTTAATGTTGTTACTGTTGTCAAAATATTGTATTTTATTTGCTCATTACTTATCTTGTAGTTTATCTATTTCCTTATGTTCCTTCATTACTGGGCTATATTTTTGGAGCCCTTGGGCTTATCGCAACCTGATTTTCCAACTAGGGTTGTAGCTTAGCCAGTAATAATAATAATAATAATAATAATAATAATAATAATAATAATAATAACAATAGTGGTAGGTTACCACTATGTAGATAATGTAATGAACGAGTCAAATTACTTGTGGCAATGGATGAAAAGAGTTTCATTCCCCTGAACAGGCGAGTTACTGTGACTCAGGGTAATAACAGAGTCAGCCACCTTTCAGGGTAATAGGTGAATAATGCATTATTCAGCCGGAAATGAACCACACTAGAGATAGTCCAAGCTCTTGGGGTGGTAGATGTAATTGGGCGGTTAGAGAATGACATCTGTCATAATTCTTTATTCGTTCTGCTATAGTTTTGATATTTTTCATAGATTCATGTAATGTAATCATTTACTTAAGGTTAGTATAACTCCTATATATATACAAATATATACGTATATGCAGTATACACACATATTTGTCCTTATGAAATATAGATAGGTTGTAGGTTGTCCAGAGCACCAGCCACCCGTTGAGGTACTACCGCTAGAGAGTTGTGAGGTTCTTTGACTGGCTAGGCACTACTACATTGGATCCTTCTCTCTGGTTACGGTTCATTTTCCCGTTGCCTACACATACACCAAGTAGTCTGGCCTATTCTTTACATATTCTCCTCTGTCCTCATACACCTGACAACACTGAGATTACCAAACAATTATTCTTCGGCCAAGGGGTTAACTACTGCACCGTAATTATTCAGTGGAAAGGAAAAGTTACGTACTCTTTACTATGCTACTGAGTATAAATATCTATTTGATATATGGAATAAAAGTAGTTGTTCAGTACTTTTTGGAATAAAACTAGGTAAATACTACTATAGGAATTTGAGTATAAAAAGACACTCATAGAATAATCGGTAAAATGTATGTAAAGATATAGTATTTTCTGAAAGGAATTCCTAAATTCAAAAGTTAAAAAACCTTTGTTATAGTTTAAAAGGAAGGTTTTTAGCAATACCATTGATGTAATCTGTATTATGTGGATCAAAAGTTTGAACAAAAAGACGTCCTTTTATTCGTATTGCTGTATCTCATTGCTTCCGGTTCCTGCTCTATCCCAGCATTATCAGGGGTTTAAACTTGAGCATGTAGCCATTACCTTAGATGCTCCTGCTTTTTAACTTAGAATACCTTAAAACTTTTCAAATTTCCTTAAATTTGAAGCTAGTAAAACCAAAATTACCTTAAAAATATCATTAGCTTTTAAAATTACTTTGAAATCATGCAAATTACCTAAAACTAAGGTAGTTACCTTAAAAGTATAAACCCTGCCCAGTAACATGCAGCTCAATCCGAGACTCGGTGAAACTTTGCTCCTTTCTTAGACACTTGATAAACCTACATATACAAGTACTGGGGTGATGCGCGCTTACTTCAATTTCAAATCCATGATGCCATGGACCCTTCGAGGGAATTGTTCGTTTTTGGCAAATCATCAAGCACTCTTAAATACATACAGCAAATATTTTTATGTTGAACAGGCGGACATAAGTCATTTTATGGTTTATATATGAAATATGTTTTGATGTTGTTACTCTTTTAAAAATGTTCTATTAATTGTTAATTATTTCTCATATCGTTTATCTATTTTCTTATCTCCTTTCCTCACTGGGCTATTTTGTTTCCTGCTGGATCCCTTGGGTTTATAGCATTTTGGTTTTCAATTAGGGTTGTAGCTTAGCTAATAATAATAATAATAATAATAATAATAATAATAATAATAATGTGGAATCTGAGGGGGACGTTGAGGATTCCATCTTGTCTGTTAAGCCTTCCAATCCAAGTGACTTCAATATAATCAACGACCTCTTACGCTTCATGCGGGAAGATGTGGTAATGACATAATAGCTCAAACGGTTATGGTAATGTGTGTGCTGGGTGTGTGTGTGTGTGTTGTGTGTCAATTGGCACTATTTCTAATGCTCGTAGCATCAGCATGGGTAAATTAAAATTGATATCTGTTCCATATTTTCGTTGTGAGCCTTTATTTTTAATTTATGGACGACGCATTGGCTGAATTGGAAAAAAAAAACAACTGTTTTGTAGTGAAATTGGAAATTTCATCAAGCGAGCTTTCATTATCGCTTTCTCAAAATTGATTGCTATTGATAATGGTGCATATAAAGGTACAAGTTTCTTTGTCTGTTGTAAAATGGTTATATGTTTCTTTTATTTATAATTATTAGTATAGTAAAAAGTACGTAATTATGCATTTCCACGGGTAACAAG
>NC_090727.1:190367668-190370168 GCF_036898095.1 Palaemon carinicauda
CGAGTATTTTTCTCCTGTCTGCTCTTCAGCTGCTGATTCTCATCTTAATTTGTTGGACAGGAACTTACGGTCTATTAAGTTTCCTTTTCCTGATCTAGATATTAATCCCTGGCACTTTCGTTCAATTAGTTCATTATGCATGCTGCATAAGATTGATTTTAGCAATTGTGATGTATGGATCAGAGTTGTGAGGAATGAAGTGACGGAGAGACAGAAATTGAATGAGTTCGAGATTTATTGTCTGAGGAGTATGGATGGTGTGTCTCGATTAGATATGGATAAGAATGAAGCTGTGAGGTTTAGAACTGGATTAAGAAATGAATTAGCTGCTACAATGGATATGAATGTGTTGATGTAGTTTGGCCATGTAGAAAGAATAAAAAATGGCTGGCTGCTGATGAAGGTGACGAATGCAAGAGTTGATAGGAGAAGTGCAAGAGGAAGACCAAGGTTTGGATGATGGGTGGAGTGAGAAAAGCTCTAGATGATAGGAGGATAGATGTGAGGAGAAAAAGAGCTTGTTCGAAATAGGAATAAATGGCAAGGGATTGTGACACAGTTTCAATAGGCCCTGCTGCTTCCTCCGGTCACATTGGTGACCGCTGAGATAACAGCAGTAGGGGATTTGGCATATAAATCTTCATTGTGATGGCTAACGAGTGAAGGTGGCTTTTGCACCCTAGTAGTACCAAACAAAGTCAGCTGACTCCCTCGTCAGGCTAGGAGGTGCTAAGAGAAGCAAAGTCTCCTTTTGTCCTTATTTTTTATGCCAGCTACCCCCAAATATCGTTGGAAGTGCCCTGGTAGGTAAATAGAATAAATGTCATCAATAATCATCATTATAATCATCATCATCATCATCATCAGCATCTCCCCCTACGTATATATATATATATATATATATATATATATATATATATATATATATATATATATATATATATATATATATATATATATATATATATATATATATATATATATATATATATATATCTCCTACACCTATTGACGCTAAGGGCCTCGATTAGATTTCTCCAGTCGTCTCTGTCTTGAGGTTTAAAATAAATATTTCTCCATTCATCTTCTACTTCACGTTTCATTGTTCTCAGCCATGTAGGCCTGGGTCTTCCAACTGTTTTTGTGCCTTGTGGATCCCAGTTAAAAGTTTGGTGAACTAATCTCTCTTGTGGAATGCGAAGAGCATGCCCAAACCATCTCCAACTACCCATCACCATGATCTCATCCATATATGACACATGAGTAATCGCTCTTATATTTTCCTTTTCTAATACTGTTCTGCCATTTAACTCCCAATATCCTTCTGAAGGTATTGGTCTCAGATCAACAAAATTTTTCGATATTGTTTCAACTGTTATTTAGCCCTATTTTTATATGTAATTTCAGGCGTTTTGATTTCCAAATTTTACTTAACATAGCCATTGTCCGATTTGCGTTTCAGTCTTTCATTAAACTCCAGTTCTGAAGACCCTGTATTAAAATTCATAGTTCCTAATTATTTAAATGATTCAACCTCATTAATCCTTTCTCCTTCCAATGATATTTCATCTTCCATTGCATATTCCGTTCTCATCCTCTCTGTCTTTCTTCTACTTATTTTGAGCTCAACCTCCTTTGATGTTTCATATATTCTGGTAAGCAAGGATTGTGAATCTTGTCGTGTTCTGCTAATAAGAACAGCGTCATAAGCATACTCTATGTGAGCTAGTTTCTTATTATCAATCCAGTCTAATCCTTCTCCACCACCCCTACTGTTCCGCACATTACATAATCCATGAGGAGGATAAACAGCATAGGTGACAACACTGGAAATTCATTTGGTAGGACTCCATTGATATTAACTTTGCACTTACTATCGTCATGAATAGACTTAATCAAATTTACATGTTCTTGTAGAATTCCTTAATGATGCAGGACTCTCCAAAAAATTAGCCTGTGCACACTATTAAAGTCTTTTTCACAGTCTAAAAATGCCATCTAAAGTCGATTTCTACATTCTACACATTGCTTTACAACTATTCTTACTATTAAAATTTGGTCAGGACAACTCCCTCTTTTAAATCCTGTATGTTCATCTCTCAGCTTATCATCAATCTTTCATGATATATATATATATATATATATATATATATATATATATATATATATATATATATATATATATCCTTAAAGGAGTCTATATATATATATATATATATATATATATATATATATATATATATATATATATATATATATATATATATATATATAATATATATATATTTGTATCTATACACACGTTCATATGTACTGTATATTCATATAATTAAATTTCAACAAAGATTTCAAACAGAGGTAACATTCTTTTCATTGAATCTCAATATATGTCCCCGCTCTATTTCCAGAGCCCGAGACAACTGTGTTGGGTGGACCGGACCTTCACATAAACTCAGGATCGGCAGTAAATCTCACCTGTCTGGTTAAATACAGCCCGGAG
>NC_090727.1:190372668-190390168 GCF_036898095.1 Palaemon carinicauda
ATATTTATATATGTATATATATATATATATATATATATATATATATATATTTATATATATATATATATATGTATATATATTTATATATATTTATATATGTATATATATATATATATATATATATATATATACTGTATATCATAATAATTATTATTATTATTATTATTATTATTATGATTATTACTTGGTAAGCTACAACCCTAGTTGGAAAAGCAGGAACAGTAACAACATTAAAATAAATATTTCCTATATAAACTAAAAATTCTAACAAAACAAGAAGAAGAGAAATAAGATAGAATAGTGTGCCCAGGTGTACCCTAAAGCAAGAGAACTCTAACCCAAGACGGTGGAAGACCATGGTACAGGGATTATGGCACTACCCAAGACTAGAGAACAATGGTTTGATTTTTAAGTATCCTTCTCCTAGAAGAGCTGCTTACCATAGCTAAGGAGTCTCTTCTATCTTTACCAAGAGGAAAGTGGCCACTGAACAATGAAGTGGAATAGTTAACCCCTCGGGTAAAGGAGAATTGTTTGGTAATGTCAGTGTTGTCAGGTGTATAAGAACAAGAGAATATGTAAAGAATAGGCCAGACTATTCAATGTATGTGTAGTCAAAGGGAAAGTAAACCGTAACCAGAGAGAAGGATCCAATGTAGTACTGTCTGGTCAGTCAAGGGACCCCATATATCTCTAGCGGTAGTATCTCAATGGGTGACTGGTGCCCTTTCCAACCTACTACGTACTAGTTGTAACTAGTCCACTGCAGGATAAAGGCCTCAAACGTGGTCTTCCACTCGCTTCTGTTTCTATGCTTCTTTCTATGCCAGTCTATACCCACAAATTTCTTAGTTCGTCTATCCATCGTCTTCTCTTCCTTCCCCTATTTCTTTAGCAATCTCTAGGGGCCCAATCTGTTAGTCTTAATGTCCATCTACTATCTGCTATTCTCATTATATGTCCTTCCCATGTACATTTCTTTTTCTTACATGTCGTTAGAACATCCACTACTTTAGTTTGCTCTCATTTCCATGTTTTTTTTATATATATATTTTAGTGCTATTTTCATCTTTATTCTTACCATAGCTCTTTGCGTTATAAGTAGCTTACGTTTTAAAGCTTTAGTAAAGCACCAAGTTTCTGATGCATAAGGTAATGCTGGGAGGAGCATCTTATTAAATATCTTTTTTTTTTTCTTATGTAGAAATTGGCATTTTACTTTTCATAAACTCATTTTGTTTACCAAAAATTCTACATCCCATGTTTACTTTTTTTTTTAATTTCGGTTTCATGTACTGAAGAAACACTTACTGTTTGTCTTAGATATGTACTGTATATTCATTAACAATCTCTGGAGGTCTGTCTATAACCCTTATTTGTTATTTTCTGCATTTTAATTGAACATTATGTTAATTTTACTCATTCATCTCCAGTTCTATATTTCTGCTCTCTGTATGTATATATGTATATATATATATATATATATATATATATATATATATATATATATATATATATATATATATATATATATATATATATATATGTAAATATCACCGACGAACGGAATTTAATACCAAATTCTATCTTGGGAATATTTATCCACTTAGAATTCATTTTATGGTAACAGCTTCTGGCCGGTTGGAGATTCGAACCCCCACCTGTTCGGCTGGAAACCATGCCTGCGACGACTCTACTGACTGAGCTATCAAGAGAGATAAAAGTTTATGACAAGGCCCAGTACATATTCCTGTCGAATTCAGGAATCTGTTCATAGACTTGAAATAAACCCATCTCCACCATGATAGCTGAATCGTGAGTTTGCAACACGTGGTTATTTTAAATGATTATATCACAAGCACACGTGATTTCAATCAATGTAAATATCACCCACGAATGGCATTTAATACCGAATTCCATCTAGGGAATATATATCCACTTGGAATTCATTTTATGGTAACAGCTTCTGGCCGGGTGGAGATTCAAACCCCCACCTGTTCGGCTGGAAACCATGCCTGCGACGACTCTACTGACTGAGCTATCAAGAGAGATAAAAGTTTATGACAAATCCCTGTATATATTCCTGTCGAATTCAGGAATCAGTTCATAGACTTGAAATAAACCCATCTCCACCATGATAGCTGAATCGTGAGTTTGCAGCACGTGGTTATTTTGAATGAATATATATCACAAGCACATATGATTTCAATCAATGTGAATATCACCCACGAATGGCTTTTAATACCGAATTCTATCTTGGGAATATATATCCACTTGGAATTCATTTTATGGTAACAGCTTCTGGCCGGGTTTCGAACCCTCACCTGTTCGGCTGGAAACCATGCCTGCGAAGACCCTACTGACTGAGCTATCAAGAGAGATAAAAGTTTATGACAAGGCCCCATACATATTCCTGTCGAATTCAGGAAACTGTTCATAGACTGAATTCGACAGGAATATGTACGGGGATTTGTCATATACTTTTATCTCTCTTGATAGCTCAGTCAGTAGAGTCGTCGCAGGCATGGTTTCCAGCCGAACATGTGGGGGTTCGAATCTCCACCCGGCCAGAGACTGTTACCATAAAATGAATTCCAATTGGATATATATTCCCAATATAGAATTCGGTATCAAATACCATTCGTGGGTGATATTTACATTGATTGAAATCATGTGTGCTTGTGATATATATTCATATATATATACATATATATATATATATATATATATATATATATATATATATATATATATATATATATATATATATATATATATATATATATATATGTATATATATATATGTATGTATATATATATATATATATATATATATATATATATATATATATATATATATATATATATTGTGTGTGTGTGTGCGTATATATATATATATATATATATATATATATATATATATATATATATATATATATATATATATATATATATATATTATAAGTTATCCTGGTGTTGAAAAGGGTATATGGGGATTTAGACCTTGAACGACAGATTTAACGGCGAAGGCTTTAAATTTGCTAGCCTAGAGTCTAAATCCCCATATACCCCATTCAACACCAGGACAACGATTTTGACCCTACAAGTTTTACCCTAGATTAACATTATAATTGTTGATCACACGTTCAGCCAGACCAAGCAAACAAAACGGAGTCACAGATCAAAGCTTTTCTAAACCATCTGCTTCAATCGCAATTTCTCTACAGTCCACTCAATTAATGAACAAACTGAATAATCAATAAAACCGATTAACTGTTGTTAATTAAATAACTATAGATAATATATCAATGGGCTTATACCTATATTCTAGTATGCATATACCAACTGGTATACCATGAAAGAACATATATAGTCATACGACGTATAAGCACGTCAAATTTATGAGGCATTTTATAAAATTGAATAAAAGATGAAATTCAGATGAACGTTGCAAGTGTATTCTATTCTATTGTTCTGTCGAATTACATTTCTCAGTCGTGTCAGGAATATTTTCACCCATTTTCTCCAATAACTGTTCCCTGTGAGAGGCAAATCGCTTTGTTTTCCATGTTGCTGACAATTGATCAGCTATTACTCGATTTGACGTCAGTATCCCATTTAGAGTGGTCGCTTTTATAACATATCTGGGCAGAGGTTTTGGTACTTAGATCCCTGGTGTGGTTTTTATACCCTGCATGGGTGTAGCCTCAGGCTGAAGCAAGTTTTAGCCATCCAATGAGAATTCCGTATTCCGGATATGGTAGGGACATATATATATATATATATATATATATATATATATATATATATATATATATATATATATATATAGATAGATAGATAGATAGATAGATAGATAGATAGATGGGTGTTTGACTGCGTATATTAGTAAAAATGGCTTGATATGAATATTCAACTCTTGATATACACAAGTATATTATGTTACTAGTTTATTGAAAGACGCAGTCTGGCAGGTTAATGCTTTGCAAAATCAATTTTTGTTGTAATTCAATAGAGCGATATTATCCCTCTTCCTGTGGGTCGGCGGTGTTATTGAGGTCCCAAAAGACATTAGCTTCATATATGATAATCATGCGAATGTCCTCAAGTGATAATGCTTCAAATAGGTATGATGGGTTTATTCGAATTGGGAATAGCTATTCTCGACAGGAGACTGAGTTAGATCTCGTGCTCTTTTGAAGGAGATACGCTGAGTCTCGTAGGAATGTAACGTTATTGTTATTAAAATTATTTTATTGATTATAATATCTAATAACCGGTGTAATAATTGTAATTATAGTGATAATGCCATTGAATTCCGTGAAGATTTGGCACTAATGTAAAGACAATAGTGGTGAAACAAACGATTAGTAAGTTAATTGTTAATTTTAATGAAATAACAACAAATATAATGCTAATGAATTATAGATGGAAGAAGGACAATAAAACGGCATCAAAAACTCAAAGTGGTTCGCTAACCAACGAAGAGCATCACTGAATGCTGCTAGTTCAGTGGAATTTTACATTTATCTCCACGTGACAACGCAATCTAGGCAAGGGTATAACGTACAGTTGGACACAGGAATTCATGGTACAACTTGCTTGGAGTAAGTGCATGCAGTCATATCTTACTGCGCGGTGAGTTCCAATGTATACCCCAACCCACCACCTTTGGCATTTCTCCCTACATTATCGGTTTGGTTACTAGCCACACAGTAACGTTGTAACAGGGTACACTTCATCAAGGCAAGGTGTGCCAAGAATTCTGCGTCTAACTGTACATACTCTAGGATGAAGTAACGGCTTAATGCTATCATAAAAAAACTGCCTTTGGCTCACAATATGTTTACTGGATAGAATTGTAAAGCCAATTTAGAAATACATTAGTTACTTTAATTGTATTTTCAATCTTTCTCCTGCCAATATCATTGTGATGATATACCATAGCATAATATATGCCCTTTTTTTTCTAGTTATCCCAACTGAAAATATTGTCAAACAATTATATTCGATAAAATTCCTTTCTTTCCTTCTATATCGGTTACCTTTCGTCTCTGAAATTTTCTTTGAAGTTATTTTATTCTTTCCTCTTCCAGAAGAGATTTCCTTGGTGTTGATTTCTTGAAGATGTGTCCGGTAATACATTATTTTCCTGCTTCCCGTGAGAAATTTAAGAGAGAGAGAGAGAGAGAGAGAGAGAGAGAGAGAGAGAGAGAGAGAGAGAGAGAGAGAGAGAGAGAGAGAGAGAGAGATGGATTTATATTTATGTTCATATATATATATATATATATATATATATATATATATTTTGTTTATTTATTTACTTATATATAAATATACATGTATATATATGTGTGTATATTCATAACATATATATATATATATATATATATATATATATATATATATATATATATATATATATATGTACATATATATATATATATATATATATATATATATATATATATATATATATTTATAAATATACATATATATACATATATATATATACATATATATGTGTGTATATATATAATGTGTGCTTGTGCATTTGTATATACAGTATACATATATACTGTATATAGACAGAATAACAAAAAGAAAATTCAACACAAATCAGGGTACTAAAAACATTAAACGTTAAATTAGCCTTGACTTTCGAACGTACACTGACATTCCTATTATCAAGCTGTGCTAAATATGTTCGTCCGGTGTAAACTAAGAATCATTTAACACCAAATGAATTGCAATCAATCAATCAGCCTTAGAGCCGGTTCATTTTCTAATCTGAATTGAATGCTGTGCCAAGGTTATAAAGTTTGGCGTGATAAGAGCATCCTATTCATACAAAATAAGATTTGGAGGATTTTTTTTTTATCAGTATGTAAATGAACGTTGAAGTATTCTAATATATTTTCTCAATGCCAAACTTTTCTCCAGCAAATATAGCATCAACAGCTTGTAGCTATACGGAGTACAGTACTGCAAGTTTACCAGTAGTTGATAGTAACTATGACAAAATCAGAAACTATGAAAATTTCACCAACATAGAGGACAACATTAAGTACGGGTATGGTGACTTATTGGAAATGTTCCTGCTTGGCTATCTGTCTGGGTGGGGTTCGAGTCACCCTCAAGCTCGATAGTTTCTTGTGGTGTCTGCAACCTCATCATCGTTGTGAGCTATAGATTGTGGGTTTTGGAGAGCCTATAGGTCTACCTGCTGAGTCATCAGCAGCCATTGCTTGGCGCTCCCTGGTCTTAGTTTTACTGGAAAGGCTGCTTGAGCGCTGGTTTTGTATATATATATATATATATATATATATATATATATATATATATATATATATATATATATATATATATATATATATATATATATATGGTCAGTCTCTAGGGCAATGTCCTGCTCGATAGGACAACATCACTGTCCCTTGCCTCTGCCATTCATTATCAACCTTTAAAGTATGGTAACAACAACAATAACAAAATAACTACAATGTACAGCAGTCAATTATATTGTGATGCATGAAGCTGAGTTTTTACTTCATAAAGAATTAGTTTTAAATAGAATTTATCATGAGAAAGAATCATCGGAAAACTATGAGTATTAAAATGAAATTACGTTACATTTTCTAGGAAATGGGGAAAGTGTTTATAAAAGACTTAAAAAGTATGAAAGAGTCAGGCTGACTAGCTAATAATTTCTCATTTATTCTATAGGTTTTATTTATGTTATTCGATATGATCTTTTAATGTTTTATATTAACTATTCTACTTCCCATGTACTTTATTTATTTCCCCATTTCTTTTCCTCAATGGACTATTTACTGTGTTAGAGCCTTTGAACTTATAGAATCCTACTCGTTGTAGCTAGGGTTGTAGCTAAGCTAGTGATAATAATAGCAATAGTCTGGATAATTCATGTGTGCTCAAGGTCAGGAAGACCAATTCACTGAATAGGTTGCCTAAAAACCATCACTGCTGAGAGAGAGAGAGAGAGAGAGAGAGAGAGAGAGAGAGAGAGAGAGAGAGAGAGAGAGAGAGAGAGAGAGAGATTCTGACGAAAATTGGGATGAAAACCAGATAGCATACAATGATGAATATCAGAATAAAGTCTCCGATCTACGCTAAACATTCTTAGAAATCCAATTGAACATACTCTACGTTGAGAGGTGCGAAAGTGTATTGTATGATGCTCCCTAAGCATTCATTGGAAGTGATTTCACTCAAGCTATTTGAAAAAGAAAAAGAAGAAGGCCTTTATTCATTATTGGCTTTCGTCTACGTCCTTGACATTTTAGCCCCGTCAGCAGTGTTGCCTTTGCGGCATCCCATGAACAACCCTGGCATTGCATGATGAAGGATGTTGACATCTGCCTCAGTCTCATTTCCTTAGTGCATTTCATTTAATTCCCTTATAACTTCTCTAAAATTACTATTCGAGATGGGTATTAATGAAACACGAAATGTTGAAATTAAATATCAATCACTTTGTCATCTTGTATTTCAGTGCTCTATCATCCATGGTAGTCCTGACGGCGGAACTTGATTCGTGTAAAATAACTGCATACGTAATTATTATTATTATTATTATTATTATTATTATTATTATTATTATTATTATTATTATTATTATTATTATTAGCTAAACTACAATCCCAGTTACAAAAGTAGGATGCTAGGAGCCCAAGGGCTCCAACAGGGACAATGGCCCATTGAGAAAAGGAAATAAGAAAACAGATACATATCCTGGAATAAATGTTACCTGGCATTTACCTTTCTAAAAACGGGTACATTGACGTTAAGGTGTGCTATTATGGTCACCAACCCGTAAAAGATAATAACAAAGTAGGGTAAAAATTATGGTCGCCTATATTTCTCGGAAATACAGCTGAGAACAGAATATTTTTTTACGAAGGATTTCTGATAGAAATTTACTTCTTTTTTCAACATTGTATAGCATAGTGTGTCCGAATTTACCCCCAATCAAGAGAACTCTAATCCCAGACAGTCAGGCCAAGAGATACTTTCTTACAGCTTCATGATACAGACTTGATGGGGCAATTTATATCTCTAAGGATATTAAAATTATTTCATAATTCCGCAAGTTAGATATGTGTATGAGCTCACGGTGCATAATATATTGGCAAAATTTCACGATTCTTAAGCTTTTTTCATCTTTACCCCAAAATATTTTTCTCACTGTTCCTAAGATCTTAACAGTTAATGTTTTTTACAATTATGTAAACATTTTCATATATTAATAACATCAATAACAATACACAAGTCAAGGTCGTGTTATGAAAATGTATTATTCCTATGCAGGGGATTGAATTATACCAGTCGATAGCCGGCTGCATGTGGAACTTGTCTGGCATTTAAGAATCGATCTCTTCTAAAGGTGTCTGTAACCTTTACGAAGGACCCTTAAAGGGCGGCCGATAGTTGATTTATCGCTTACTATCTTTGAAGGGATCGGTAGATGGTCTTACCTCCCAATTAAAAGACACTTCAAAGAATGATATCAAACTGGTTGCAGTACTTGTATGTATGTAGACATATACAATGTATGTATATATATATATATATATATATATATATATATATATATACATATATATACATATATACATATATGTATATATATATATATATATATATATATATATATATATATATATATATATACACACATATATATATATATATATATATATATATATATATATATATATATATATATGTGTGTGTGTGTGTGTGTGTGTGTATATATATAAATGTATATATACATATATATATATATATATATATATATATATATATATATATATATATATATATAGTATATATATATGTATATATATATATATTTATATATATATACATATACATGTATATGATAAATTTTGCACATTTTTACGTGTTTTTCATATTCAAATAAGCCATATATATTTTGATATATTAATGTCTGGATTCTCTTAACGACCTCGGGATCAGAGCCCCAGGCGAAATCTCACAAAGACAAGAGCTTGGCTCCGGCCGGGAATCGAACCCTGGTCGGCAAGCTTATATAGACAGTGACTAACCCATTCGTGGCCGAATGGGTTAGTCACTGTCTACATAAGCTTGCCGACCAGGGTTCGATTCCCGGCCGGAGCCAAGCTCTTGTCTTTGTGAGATTTCGCCTGGGGCTCTGATCCCGAGGTTGTTAAGAGAATCCAGACATTAATATATCAAAATATATATGGCTTATTTGGATACATGTATATATATATATATATATATATATATATATATATATATATACATGTATATATATATATATATATATATATATATATATATATATATATATATATACATATATATATATATATATATATATATATATATATATATATATATTTATGGATGGATGGAAATCAACATAAGATCGTGCTCAATTAGAAATAAATTTCTATCTCATACTGGGATCGAACCCTAGCCCCTTCAAATGAAATGCCAGGTCGCTTCCAACCATACCACCAGAGGCTCAAAAGATGTCGGATCCTAACTGCTAACTGCAATTCAGGATTTACTTGACGAGACATCAGTCTCTTACCAGCAAGTTTTTTCCCCGACTTCCCGACCCACCAGGTGACACAATTAATAGCTTTTAATTCGAATTACCCCTAATGAGTTAATATGGATAAAAATCAACACAATATTCTGTTAAAATAGAAATTAATTTCTATCTCATACTGGGATTGAACCTAGCCCCTTCAAATGAAAGGGCAGGTTGCTGGTAAGAGACTGATGTCTCGTCAGGTAAATCCTGAATTGCAATTAGCAGTTATATTCCGACTTCTTTTGAGCCTCTGGTGGAATTATTGGAAGCGACCTGGCCTTTCATTTGAAAGGGCTAAGTTCCAAACCCGGTATGAGGTAGGAATTTATTTCCATTTGAGCACGATATTGTGTTGATTTTCATCCATATTGATTCATTAGGGGTAATTCGAATTAAATGCTATCAATTGTGTAACCTGGTGGGCCAGGAAGTCGGGGAAAACTCGTTGGTAAGAGATTGATGTCTCGTCAGGTAAATCCTTCATTGCTGTCAGCAGTAAGGTTCCAACTTCTTTCGACCCTCTGGACTCAACCCAATTCACAGATCCAACCTCCCTCGACACAGTCATCAGCCACGCCATTCTTGATCTACCACGTCCTTTCGTGCCCAGCGGCTTCCATTCGTGTACACCCTGGACTAACTCATTTTCCCATCCTAAAATATGCCCCATCCATCTTTTTGATAATCTAATTATATCTTTCACATTGGGTACCCCTTCCACCTGGTGAATTGCCACATTTGTTATCATTTGTTGTCATTTGATTCCTAAAATCCTTCTCAATGCTTTCTTCTCAAAGGACAAAATTTTGCATCATTTGCTACAGTCCTCTACCCCGATTGGTGACCATATTATATACACTATATATATATATATATATATATATATATATATATATATATTTATATATAATATATATATATATATATATATATATATATATATATATATATATATATATATATATATATATATATATATATATATATGTGCGCGTGTGTGTGTGGGTGTGTGTATGTGTATGTGTGTTATATATATATATATATATATATATATATATATATATATATATATATATATATATATATATATATATATATATATATATATATAAAGTTTGCATACGCATGAGTGCACTTATTTGTTAAAATAACCCTGTTTTAGTATTAACCATTTCATGGTCAATATTTTGGCTGTAAAATTTCCTTCGTTTTCAAATCTTACTGATGTCATTATACTGTATTTTTGCATAACCTTCAAGAATTCGGTGTGAATTCAGTTTGTTTGTTTTACTTATTTTACGAACATTTTAAAAGTTTCCTGTCTCCGTAAACAACTGCAATGTGAAATTCTCAAACAATATGTAGTAGGTTGGCCGGGGCATCAGTCACCCATTGAGATACTACCGCTAGAGAGTTATTGGATCCTTTGACTGGCTAGATAGTACTACATTGAATCCAGCTCTCTGGTTACGGCTCAGTTTCCTTTGCCTACACAGACACTGAATAGTCTGCCCTATTCCTTACACAGTCTGCTATATCCTCATACACCTGAAAACACTGAAATTACCCAAAAATTCTTTGCTCAAAGGGTTAATTACTGTAATGTAATTGTTCACTGGGTACTTTCCTCATGGTAACGGCAGAAGAGACTCTTTAGCCATAGTAAGCAGAAGGACACTTCATAATCAAACCAGTGTTCACTAGTCTTGGGTAATGCCATAGCCTCTGTACTGTGGTCTTCCAATTTCTTGAGTTAGAGTTCTCTTGCTTTAGACTACACTCGGGCAAGCTATTGTATCTAGTTTCTCTCCCTCTTGCTTGCTTGACGCTTTTATAGTTTATATATGAAAGATCTATTATAATGTTGTCATTGTTCTCAAAATATTTTATTTTGATTGTTGATTATTTCTCTTATAGTTTATATATTTCCTTGTTTCCTTTTCCTCACTGGGCTATTTTCGCTATTAGCGCACTTGTGCTAATAATAATAGTAGTAATAATAATAATAATAATAAAAATAATAATAATAATAATAATAATAATAATAATAATAAACATCAACTAGTTCAGCAAATACATGCATACATACATCCTCATGCAGATATTACACTTAATTTGTACAATAGTCATCAGAAATTATTACACAAAAGAAATCAATAATAAACTAATTCATTGCTCGTAACTTTTCACCAAATATTATCTTTAATTTTCAATATTTATCTTTCCGAAACTACTTCACATGTCACATGAAAATTTATAACAAAAACTATAACCTTACCGAACAATGTGAGTTTGTAGATCTTCTTAAAAAAAGAATATGAAAGAAAAACAACTGTCAAATTAATTATAAAAAATCGGTTTTCTATCAACACATTTCCAATGTATAAAATAAAGACTCCTTTTTACAGCGGAGATTTGTTTACAAATGCTCGATAATGTGAAAATTTCTGAAATGAGATTTCCCTTTATATAAATATATATATATATATATATATATATATATATATATATATATATATATATATATATATATATATATATATATAAAGGAATTTTCCTTAATCGACCTTCCATTATTATTATCATCGTTGGAATTATTATTATGAAAATAATAACAATAATAATGACAGTGTTGACAATAATTATATTGACAATAATAATAAAAGGATTAATATTTTCCAAAAGAATTCCTATCCTTCGTTAAAGGATGCGAGATACATGGGAAAAATATTTTATGAGCCTTTCCTCAGTCTAGGGAGAAAACCAGTCGCTCCTGCGAAACCGAATTCACTTGTTGTCTTTGAATATTCGAGGTTATGACCCGCCCTGGGAAATGCTGGAACCAGGTTCACGCTCACTTGAATGCCAAGGCCTTTTGGTCTACCGCCAAATTTCCCCTTCCTGCTTCAGCCTGCATAGGCTAACGATGCCTTACGTGCAACAACTTCACTGTGTTTATTCAATTGTGATCATAGTAGATTTCATTTCCTTTTCAAATATTCATTTTGAAAATGATTGACTTCGTAAAATGTTATTATTATTATTATTATTATTATTATTATTATTATTATTATTATTATTATTATTATTATTATTGATAAAAAAAAATGTCTTTGAATTTTTGTGATCCTAAAATTGCATTTGATCTTGAATATAAAGTTTTGACTATTTTTAATGTATATGGTGTCATAAAACTACTTTCAAAATTTTTACTTAAATCTAGAATGCTTTTCTCCTAGAATTCATAGTTTCAATTCTACTCACATTACTTCCATTTTAATCATATAAAAAAAAAACCATGTAAAACCAGAAATTCTTTAAATTAATGAAAATTGCAAATGTCTTCGAAACTTTAAGCACTAAATATATGATCAACCTGCGTAACATCCAGTTTCCTTTATTTAAAACTTCATTTAAAAAAAAAAATAATAATAGTTTTCTCCTTCATGACTTTTGAGTTTGTAAGATGTACTTAAGATACCAAGTTCTAAACCCATTGCATTTCGTATCCAGTAATCACCCATTTGGTGCTCTTCTAATATGTGATTTGCCAATCTATGATAGTGATCTGCTGTTTATGGCTCGTGATCTAATAGGATAAAAGTAGACCAGTAAAATCATGTCCTTTTATTTAAAGATTCAAAATAATTTGCATTAATCTATTTTTTTTATTCTTTTTGCAAAGGTAAAAATCAAGGAAAAACAAAGCTAAAAATCAGTGAGGAATTTAACGATAAACCTCTTAAATAACATTGAAAAATATTCTTAACATAATTTTAGATATTCTTTCCTCATAATTCTAAAATAGTATTTATCAAGATGTGGCTGGAGTAGTTGTTCAGTCGTACCTCTCATCATTCGAACATTTGGAATATATATATATATATATATATATATATATATATATATATATATATATATATATATATATATATATATATATATATATATATAAATATATTGATTTTTTTTTCAACTATGATAGTTCAATTGATTCCCTGTACGTTCTAGACTTAACAATGGTGTCTACAATTTTGAAGTGTTAGAAATGTATTTCTGTCTCGACAATCAACATAAAACTAAGAACAGTCAAGACCTTTTTTTAAACCAAAATCCCAAGGGCCGGTAATCCTGTTACCGTGATTTCTATTATTTTTAATTTATGCTTTACCATCTGTTGATTGTGGGGAACGATTCCCTAGACTAGTCCTCCACGGTTATACTTCCCCTTGCCAGCAAATATAGCGTCGTCTATCTGTATTGGCTTGGAAGTAGACCCGACCATCTGACCTTTGCTCTGAAGCATTCCTCCTTCCCGACATGTGCCAATCAAATAGTGGGGAATGAGATCGTCTTGTCATAACTTCAACATAGTTGATAGGATTTCACACACACACACACACACACACACACACACACACACACACATACACACAGAAAATACAAAATATCCAGAATCTTCAGTTCATCTTCGCATTTAAATCAGATTAATGAAAAGAAATAAAAAAAACTGTTTCCCGTACGAATGCTATCAAAAGTCTGGCATCCTTTAACTGGATGTCCCACTGCTGGCACAGAATTTTCATTCATATTGCCCCTTTTATTTTGCATTTTACACTTAGCCCAATTAATCACAACAACCTCAGAATCTTCTAAAAAATGATTGTCACGAAAGCTCCACAACAGCATTTTCTTCATTGTGTATAACGTTCCGAACATAATCTGCGTGGTTCAACATTTAATTGTTGGCATTCCAAATCGCAATGGATGTTCCAATTTTTAAAGACAATTTATCTTTTGTTTCTTGTTTGGTTGTTTAATACAATGTTAACGGTGTTTAATGGAGAAACATGAGTAGACGACAAGACTATAGTGTTTATAACTAGCTAATTTGCTAAGTATAATAATTACATACTGGAAATCAATTTGATAACTCCTATTGGAATAAAAACAACTCGGTATATCACATATTGGAAGAGTGCCGATAATTTTTTTTTTATTTGTTAATTTTCTTGCGTTATTCATTCAGTATCCCATTCTATTATCCATCTGTTATTCATTGTTATGGAATCCATTGATTTATTAGATATTTCTTTATGCATTACCTTTTATTGAACTACGGTGATGTTAGTAATCCCATGAATTTGTTTATAACAGGTTTTATTGGGTATATTTATCCCTCATATTTATTATAATTGCATCAATTTATCAATAAGGCCAAATTGTTTTCTGGCAGCTGCTGAGCTACGACGAAGATGGCTCGGACATCCAGGTGGTGACGAGCCACGGTCAGGACACGACCTCTCAGCTGCTGATCCACCGAGCCATTGGGAAGGATTCGGGAGAGTACACCTGCTCGCCCGCAACTGCTCCTTCGTATTCGGTCAATGTTCACGTGATCAGCAGTAAGTGTCCCGGTGAGGTTTTGTTCAGGCCGTGAATTTTCTAATGATCAAAAGGATATGTTGGTTAGATTAAAACCAGATGAAGGTGGTTTGAAGAAGGATCTTTAGCAAGGGATCACATACATTTGAAAATGATCATTTTAACGTTGATAGACAAAGACATATATACTGTATATGTAAGTATAGACATAGGTTCATATGACAAGC
Organism: Palaemon carinicauda; assembly: GCF_036898095.1. Taxonomy (NCBI): domain Eukaryota; kingdom Metazoa; phylum Arthropoda; class Malacostraca; order Decapoda; family Palaemonidae; genus Palaemon; species Palaemon carinicauda. The sequence goes on from NC_090727.1 coordinate 190,387,894, forward strand.
ATGTGCAATAAAGCGATGACTGAAATTGTAACTGTAATTATACATATACAGTAAAATATTTACATAGAAACATATTTATGAAAACGTAGACACAACCACCAACTTTAAGTAAGGAAACGCAAGGAGAAATAGAAACTGGTAAGTACATGTATATATATATATATATATGTATATATATATATATGTATATATATATATATATATATATATATATATATATATATATATATATATATATATATATATATATATATACATATATATATATGAATAAGCAAATGTATATATTTATGTATAAACGCTCTTCTCTTCACCTCGAGTCAAACACGCTGCAGTATACATGAGTTTCCCCATCCACAGGCGAATCCCCAGCAGCTATCCATCACAAGAACACGACTAGCACTTCCTCTGCTTTAGCCAGTCCGGGCACGCCCTTGGAGGTGTTGCTTCTGCTGGCGTTCGTGCCATTCCTCGTTAGCGACGGAGGACACTTGCTGGTCGATGCTTTGACGCGGTCAAAGGCGTGACACCGGGCCAGGCCTGAGGCACGTACAGGGGCGTGACTCATTCGTGGAATAGCAGGAAGACGCAGATGAAGATTGGGAGAGGAGGAGGAGGATTGAGTTAGATGAAGAAGAGGGAAGAGTGGATTGGAGGAAGAAGATTTTTAGGGGGATACTTCAGGTGGACTACGAAACGAGGAGATAAACCAAAGTCATGGAATACACTTCCATGTAAAATAGTTGTGCATGTCTGTAATGGTATCTAGAGTGGGTTTCCTTATTTACTTGATAAATGGTGATCTTAATGTGTAAGAATAACCATTTCATATTGTACTGTATTTTCGTACAAAACTTTTGAAATACGTTTGACGATATTTGAAGTCCTTTTCGTTCGGATTAAGGTATGAATTTTATTCTTTTAATTGGAGCGAGCCAGAAAGCTGTGCAAAACTATGTGAAGAGACGAATTTTGCAGGGACGGTTGTAACTACGAATTTTGCGCAGAGGCGAACAATACTGATTATTTTGAATATTTATGAGAATTCGGCATATATTGAAAAATATGTTAATTTTCAGAGCTCAAAATTTTAATTCATATGGTTACAGTTACTGGAAGAGGCCAAAATCCTATCGATAATGACACAAAAGGTAATGACAGCAAATAAACATAAGTATGAACATCATTGTTCATTTACATGTGTATATGTAAACATCTGTGTGTATATGTGTTTCTTAAACGTCTGATATTATCATGAGGTTTATATAAAATTGTGTTTATTTGTATGTATACCAAAAAAGACATTAATAGATGTATATTTTTATAAACTATCACGTCCTACCTGATCAGAACTGGCAGCACGATCTCCTTGGCTAAATATGTAAAATGTCACAGGCAAATCTGACGAAGATTTAATCAACACCACTTGCAGGGGCAAACTGATGTCACTTGGAATCCTTGTTTAGAGTGAAGTGACTTAGTATATCTTAGTTTGAGTGTATGGACAAGATATTACTCTTTTCTAGCAAGTCCGGTCATACAACTCAGTTGAAGTACAGCGGTTTAGCTCATTATAGCTTGTTTGGAATGGTTCAGATGTTATAGCTTGGTTGGAGAGATTCAGTTGAAAGGAAAATACTTTTTGTGACTCAAAACAAGTAAATTGACGAAGCATGTCTCATGGTTAAATTTTAAACCGTTAAAGTAAACTGACTACACAGAACTCGGTAAGTTAATCACCTCGATACGTTTTGATTCAAGGGGCTGAATATGGCGAGGCTTGTTGGCTCAAGGAAATAATCAACTTGACTCGGGTTGATGCATAAGCATATTGATTGAACGGTACTTGAATAAAGCTTCCGAACTCATAACAACTTCCGTGGACTGATTTAACTTAACTTGTCCATTTGGAACGAATTGGCCTTACGTTTTCTGAGTATATTGTATATATTCAACTTGACTTGTATAATTGAATCTACTCCACTTAACTTCTTTGTAGAAAATCTGTTTGACGGAATCAGTTTTATGAAACTAATTCTGAAACAAAACCACTTGACAAGTGCCAACTGTAGCCCACGAGCCTTTCATGACTCCACTAGACTTGTTTGTGACATGTTGACTTGACAGAAATCAAGTAAGGGGTATATATATTAGATATTCGGATCAATGTGATTCGTTTGGAGCCTATCAATTTGACCTGAATCAGGTAGAGCAAAATAAGACACCGAATGCAACTTGAGTTCTTCTAATAAATTCGAGATAACAGAACATTTTC
>NC_090727.1:190410168-190435168 GCF_036898095.1 Palaemon carinicauda
AACGTGGGGAAAATGTTCATGTATCGCCATGATCAGCAAAGCTGTAGCCTATTAGCCGGAGACGCCAATACTAGGTTGGCCAGCATAGTAAAGCAAACTGGCTAAACCTAGGAATGAATAAGGATATGACTTAGGCCTCTGTCCAGCAGGGAACTGGAGACAGCTGTATTTGTTGTTGCTACTGTTATATATTTATATATATACGTGTGTATGTTTGTGTGTGAGTATATTTTTATCTATAGCTCGAATTTCAATTAGAATAAGGCGCTTCTTCAATTTACAGATATGCATTGGTATTTACGTGTCTCTGGGCAGATTCTGAGTGAGTCATGACCAGATTTGGTGGCAGCCCAAGTTGGTATAAAACATTTTTTAGCCATCTTCTCACGCTGGGTGGCCCTTTTTCAGCTACAGAATTGGGTTATCAACATTTTGGTTGCCCTTTTGATGATTCTCTTCATCAGCTTCCCCTGTCTCATGAACATCAGTGCTTTTTCCATTACTTTGGTGAGTTGTAAAGTTATTAGCAAGAGCCCAAGTATATGTAAAGTTATATGAGAGGAGATATTGACGTTGTCCCATTGGATAGGAAGGTTTTGCTTTGATTGGTTGCTCTGGCAGGTATTTCAATTCAAGCTGGAGAGGTGTTGTTGAAAGTACCTTTTCTGAGATAATTAGTGGGTCATTTAAAGATTCTCCATTTTCAGCTCACTGTTTTATCACGATTACTGTACACTGAAATTTATTATGTCGTGTTGGTGTACCTTCCAATAGATCTATATTAACTGCAAACAAAATGTTCACCCCTTTCTCAATTAAGTCTTGCAGACAAAATCCACCAGTTTCTTTCACCCTCTGAAGGACACTTCGCTCCACACGTTTTTTTTTTTTAAATCAAGAATCTTCTTATACTCACTTCCAGTGTATACATCAGAAAGAGTGTCAACGTGTGTCTTGTCTCACACTTTGGAATGAATTGCAAGGGGTAGGCCTATAGAAAGTGGTGTTTGTACTGTGTTTAAATTTTTTCTTTGGCTGTACAGTTTTTTCTTTGACTGTACAGTTTTGCCAATTTGCTCATTACAAGTGTTAGCGACTTGATTGATATGTGATAGAAGAACTGCATCAATGGTGGATTCTGGAAGCCATTAAAGTTGCCATTGAATGACCAGCCATGGTGTGTGTCCTGCAGAATCTCCTGTCAGAGAATGTTGTCTGCCTTTTTCATAACACTCATAGTGGCACAGTCATCCAAAAACTTAAAATAAAATTCCATTGCCTTGGTTAGAGACCTATCAATAATAACTAACTCAGGTTCAGTCTTTCGGAGAGTGGTTAGTACTACTACGATCATGCAACTTGAAAAAGATAGGAAAAATCAATTTTATCAAAATAATGACTCCATGATGAGAAATCTAAAACCTCATGGTTATTAGATATATAAAGGGAGAAACACATCATTATTTCAGGACAGTTAAGTCCTCAGACTAACGATTAAATGCATGATCCTGGATCTAAAATCCTATAAAAAGAGGTTTTACATGAATGTATATCTGTCATAGCAAACATCACATCTCTTTTTGCAATTTGCTTTACCAAAATTAGGTATATTTTTAACAAATGTTAGTGAAAGGAGCATCTGATTGTTTTTTCATCATCATAACCGACTTCAGCATGATAGGAAATCCCTGAAACGACTCTGATTTTATGAAAAACTGTCAATAAAATGGGAAGTTTTGTGGATCTCAAAATATGGGAGGTGGCGGCCGCAATAAGGGGACCAAAAAAAAAAAAAAAAAAAAAAAAAAAAAAAAGCGGTTCCAGAGGTCGAAAAACTTAAACCCGATAATTTTCTGAAATTTTTGGCCTAGCTGAACTATATAAAGCAAGAAAATAAATGTTAACAAGCAAGACCTATGGGAGGCTACTTTCATGACATGATACCGCATTAATATGATCATATAGCTGGTGGCGGTAAATCATAGTAATTGGGAAAATAGGAATGGTGTTAACTTCATATCACAAGTATATATATATATATATATATATATATATATATATATATATATATATATTTACATATATATATATATATATATATATATGTATATATATATATATATATATATATATATATATATATATATATATATATATATATATAATATATATATATATATATGCATATATATATATATATATATATATATATATATAGATATATATATATATATATATATATATATATATATATATATATATATATATATATATATATATATATATATATATACATATATATATATATATATATATATATATATATATATATATATATATATTTATATGTATGTATGTATGTATATATGGATACAAAACTTATTTAGTCTGCAAGATAAAAACTCCTCCGCTATCTCGGCCGAATGAAAACTACCCCGAACTTCAATGCAACTTGTCTTCATTCTTCATTGGGTCTTTTTGTGCTTCAATGCTCAACTAGTCGCTAATTACTCCCTTTTGAGCCACTTTCAGTTTCTTTTTTCTTTTTTTTTTTCAAAGGAACTGCTTTATTTTTTTGCATTATCTGGAATGTATCCAATGATTTAATCATTTTCTTGGGATTGCGCAGTGTGGCAAGGGGCTTGAAACCGTAGGGGACGGAGGTAAAATACTTCCATGTGTCCTACTGATACATAGGACACATGTGTATGTATTTGCTAAGTAAAATAAGGAAGAAACTCGATAAAGCTGCATAGTCTTTTTTTTATTATTATTATTAAGTATAATACATAAAATCTAATTATATTATATGAAAATGTCTCGTACATAGGTAGTTTGGAATCATTCCCCGTTATATTTATTTTTCATCTGTAAATAATTTAAGTAATGTAAGTGATTTAGAATCTAATCAGAAATCATAGCCCCTTCGAAACGTTATAAGTCTTTTTGCCACAAGTGTATATTATTGCTTTATAGAATTAACATGTCTATCGAAAGCTTGAACTTATTCATGAAATTTTACGTTTCGTCGGAGTTTTTGTGTTGAGTCTCTGCCTACGTAATGGAATTCGCGGAAAATTATGTCTGTGAAGGTGAAAGAAACATCATCGAACGCTGAGCTTCCTTTTATACTCAACACCCGGATGCAGTCCATTAATGCCTTTATCTCTCTCTCTCTCTCTCTCTCTCTCTCTCTCTCTCTCTCTCTCTCTCTCTCTCTCTCTCTCTCTCTCTCTCTCTCTTAGAGAATAGCTCGCTCTTCCTGATGTGTACAAAAGAAATAGTGAAAACAGAATCTTAATCTTTTTGCCCGTCTTTATAATGAGCGTTTCCCTTTCACCTTTTAGCCTAATTATTGATCCACTGACATCATTTTTGGCTAAAATATTTCGCGATTTTTATATTTTTTTCATTTTTTTTATTTTTTTTTAAATTTTTTTTTTTCAGTAACTCTAACCTCTAAGCTAACGTCCTCCCAAAGCACCTAGGCCTATTGATAGTGGCAAAATAATGTACTTCCTCTGTCCTGACTCAAAATTAAAGTTTACACTTATCATTTTAATGAACTGCATGCATAAATTCTTGGAGTTTTCGAATAGCGCATCCCAATGCATCTGCGACTTAACCTAAATGGAAAATCCAGCGAATTCTAATAAGGCCTAATAAATTCTTTTATCGCTTCTTGAGAATATTCAATTTTTATTAAATCAGATTTGCTTGTTTATTATAACTAAATGGTTGGGTAGTCATTTCGAATTAGAACCGGTGATTTATCCGTTCTCAATTTTCTGTTTAATAGCCATAATCTATAATTTTATTTTTATAGTTATTACCAGGTAAGCTACGGCTCTTGTTGAAAAAGGCTCCATGCTACAAACCCTAGGGCTTCAATAGGGAAAGCTACCCATTACATATAGGAAATATAAAGTAACAAATATACTGTATATGATAAATAATAAAGGAAAAATTTTGAAAATTTTGAAACATCGAGGATTAATAATAACTTGAAAGTAGTAAAATATCACATATAAACTATGAAACCAAGCTTTTGCCAACCTGCTTAACCGAAAAGTATTTGCAACAAGCTTAAACTTCTGAAGTTCCACCGATTTAACTAGGAAAGGAATTCCAATATGTAGCATTTAGTTTAATAATGGAGAGATCAAGACTTAAAATTAACAGTAAATCTTGTACTATGTATAGGATGAAACAGTCTATTAAGATCAAAATAAAAATGGGGAGCAAAATTATGATAAATCTTATGCAACTTGCGTAAAAAAAAAAAAAAAAATGAACGATGGTCCTAGAGATTAAGATCCAGATCATTGATAAGTAATTCAGTAGACCGCAAGGTAACGTCCAACAAATTAAGATAAGATTCATCAGCTGAAGACCAGAAAGGTGAAAATTATCCAGATCGTGGTAGAATGAAATAATTAAACCATTTCTTCAGGATTAACTGATTACCTAAAATTATAAGACACTTTCTCAATACGTTAATTATTGTGCAATTAAAGAAGAAACAAAACGAACGTATTTTTCAAGAGTACATTTATGATCAAAAATTTTAAATGAGCTATATTTAGTTAAAGCTTTCAATTTTGTTAGTGTTCAACTTCATGCCCCATAATTTGCATCATGATTTTACGATTATACTACTACTCCCCTTCGAAGTGCATTTAGTACTTTGCAATTTCTTCATATAATATTTTTTAATAATTGTATAGGCTATATATATATATATATATATATATATATATATATATATATACATATATATATATATATATATATATATATATATATATATATATTTATATATATATATATATATATATATTTATATATATATATATATATATATATATATATATATATATGTATATTATATAATATATATATATATATATATATATATATATATATGTATATATATATATATATATATATATATATATATATATATATATATATATAAACACTGTATATATAGATAGATAAATAGATGTAGGTATTTACATGTGTGCTATATACATACATATGTGTGTATGAACACATACATATATATATATATATATATATATATATATATATATATATATATATATGTACAATATATATATATACATATGTATGTATGTATGTATATATATATATATATATATATATATATATATATATCATGGCATTTCCCACAATTTTTGGAAGTAGCAGAAATAAAGAAATATTAAAAGGGGATTTTTCTTCTCTTCATTCCAAACAGCCCACCTTCCCCTATTTTCCATCAGAAATGAAGCTTCATATGTTGACTCTTCTACTGCTGCTACCTCAGCGGTCACCAAGGTGATCCGAGGTACCGGCAGGGCCTATTAGAACTACTACACAATCGCTTTCCATTCATTCATATTTCTAGCATGATCTTTTGCCTCTCACATCCAACCTCTTGTCATCTAGGGCTTTCTTCACTCCATCCATCCACCCAACCTTTGACCTTCTTTTTGACCTTCTCCTAGCAACTCTTGCATTCATCACACGCTGCAGCAGACAATCATTTCCATCCTCTCTACATGGCCAAACCACCTCAACACATTTATATCCACACGAGCTGCTAATTCCTTTCTCACACCCGTTCTCACCCTCACTACTTCGTTCTTAACCCTATCCAATCAAGATGCACCAGCCTTACTACTCGGACACTTCATCACGAAAACATTCAATTTTTGTCTCTGTCACTTTCATTCCCCACAATTTCAGTCTAGCCATCACGGTTGGTACAATTACTTTCTCATACAGAACTCTTTTTACATTCATCCCTTATCCTCTGTTCTTGACCATTTCCTACACTGCCCCCAACACTTTACATCCTTCATTTATTTTCTGACAAACATCTGATTCTACTCCACCATTTGCATCAGTAACAGCACCCAAGTATTTAAACTGTTCTACTTCCTCAAGTAATTCTCCATTCAACATGACATTCAATGTAGCACTACCCTTCCTTCCTGTGCATCTCATAACCTTAGGCCTACTCTTACCCACATTAACTCTCAACTTTGTTAATAATAGACATAGCCTCTGTTCCGCATCTGCAACCAATACAGTATAATCTGCCAACAGCAACTGATTCACCTCCCACTCATGATCACTTTCATCTATCATTTTAAATCTTGACCAAGCACTCGAGTATTCGCTTCTCTTACAGCTCCATCAACAAACAAATTGAGCAATCATGGCAACATTGCACACCCCTGTCTCAAACACACTCACTGGAAACCTCTCGCTTCATTTCCTATCCTAATACATGCTTTACTGCTTATGTATAAACTTATCTGCTTGCAACAACCTTCTACCACTTCCTTATAACCTCTACACATTCCACATCATTTCCCTATCGCCTCTATCATAATCTCCCTCCAGATCCATGAATGCAACATATACCTGTTGCTAAATATTTCTCGCATATCTACCTATCTGTAAAAATCTGATCCATACATCTAAAACTACCCTGTACTTCCAAGATTGCATCCTCAGTTTTATTCTTAATCCTATTAATTAATACTTTACCATAGACTTTTCTAACCACACTTGACAAAATAATAAGTATTACAACACTTATGCACATCTCCCTTACCTTTGTATAGCAGAACAATACACGTAAACACCCATTTCACTGGCGCCATTGACAGCATAAAACGTATATTAAACGATCTCACCACCCGCTTCCTCTAAAATCTCAACTCTCACACCATTCATACCAGGTGCTTTTCTACTCTTGTTACATCTAGTGCTCTCTATACTTCCTCCCTTGTAATCTCTCTCTCGTTTTCATCTCCCTTCACCGGCACCTCAATATATTATTCCCAACATTCTTCAACCTTTCAAAATAATCAGCCCACCTTTTCCTTGGCTCATCTCCTTTCAACAACCTTTCATTTTGATCTTTTACAGTCTCTTCACTCCTCGATCCACCCTTCCTTTCTTTATTCACTTCTATCCAAAACTTCTTATTCTCTTCATACAAACGACCCAATCCATGACCATACCTCCAGTCAGTCATCCTCCTTGCCTCAACTACCTTTTATTTTACATCTACATATTTATCTCTATATCTTTCATACTTCTTTGTACTATTACTCAGTAATCCTTCTTCAAATGCCCTCTTTTTCTGTTCCACCTTCATTTTCACTTCATTTCACCACTCACTACCCTTCATAATGCTGCTTACCACACACATCAGTTTTCGATACCAAAAAAAAAAAAAAATAGTTTTTTAACTTCCACTCCTCCTTTAGATCACCAGTTTCTCTCACTTTCACCCTGTCATATGCCATTTTAAGCCTTTCCTGATATTCACTTTTTACCTATGGTTTTTCAACTTCCACTTTCACTACCACTCATTTATATCCCCCATTCCATTTCCCACTGCTTTGATACAGCTAATTTTTTTTAACCAAAAAATAACCAGACATATCGTTAGCCATACCCCTAAACATGTGTACAGCTTTCAATCTTCCAAACATCCTTCTTGTTATCAATACATTATCCATCAATACTCTTTCTACCTCTTATCCATTTGCCACTCTAACCCATATATACTTATTTATATTCTCCTTGAAAAAACTGCTACTTATCACCATTTCTTGTTCAACACACATATCTACCAGTCCCTCACAACTCTCATTTTCACATGGTACACCATAATTCACATTAATGCCTTGTACCTTTTCACCACCCATACCGGCATTCATGTAACCCATCACAACTACAAAATTCCCTCAACTCATTCCTTCTACACACCTAGTCAACTCATTGCAGAATTCATTTTCTCACAATCCATCCCATACACACTAACAAAAGCCATACATTCCCTATCCAATATATGTGAAACAAACCCTTACCCACATTGACCTAGATGTACCTCCGTCCATTCCACTACTTTATATGTTATCCATTCACTCAGCAATAAAGCCACATCCTCTCTTGGTCTACCTCTCTCAGTCCGAGACACTCTACCAGTCACTTCACCAAACATCACTCCACCCTTACCTTTTATCTTTGTCTCACACAAGGCTAATACATTCATCATTATATTCCAAAACATACATCCAATCTCACATCCTTTACTCTATGGAACTACATCCAAGCTTTATTAGACACCTGAGCTCCTCTTCTTTGATATTACAAGAAGTAACTACACACAAGAGGGGATTCCCAGTCCTCTCGACCCATCCCTTTTAATCGACAGGTACGGCTACGTTGCCGAAATTCTAATTGTTGTTATGACCCAGCGGCCACAGGGGCCACATACATACATACATATATATATATATATATATATATATATATATATATATATATATATATATATATGTATGTATGTATATATATATATATATATATATATATATATATATATATATATATATATATGTATGTATGTAAATATATATATATATATATATATATATATATATATATATATATATATATATATATATATATGTGTGTGTGTGTGTATATATATACGCACACATACACACACACACACACACATATATATATATATATATATATATATATATATATATATATATATATATATTCATGTTTACATATATTTACATGTATATATGGGTATATACATACATATACTTATAATAGATTTATATATATACATTTATAAATATCTGGTTGGCTATGTATGCATGTAAATATATGTATATATAGATATATATGAACATGTGTACATGTAGGCTTCATACACATATATCCCTTTATATAGATACAGTAGAAGTAGATATTTACACCTATATTCATATGTATGCAGCACACAAATATAAGAAATATATAAAATCATATGTACACACATATACTGTATATATATATATATATATATATATATATATATATATATATATATATATATATATATATATATATATATATATATATATATTTCTATATGTGTATATAAATTATAGATAATTTATTCATGAGATGTATATAGAATATTAATAAATATTTTACTTTATTACAAGGCTACCTCTTGGATTTAACGTTTCAATTTTCGTGGAGATGAATTTAGGAACATCAGAAGTATGAGTAAGAATACTAAAGGCAATTCTTTTTTTATTATCATTGCTATTTTTAGCTTTTTAAATTGATTAATATGAATGAAATAATAAAATCATGTTTTAAGAAATATTCCTGGGGTCATTTTACAAAAGACCACTGGCACAAATTTATTACGCATTATTGTTGGCTAAATATTTTTACACGAATAAGAATTTTGCACTCTTCGGCTGTCACTGTTGAAAAAAAAAGAGGGTATTCGACTCTTAGTGATGAACAATTTCGATCATCATGCATTAGTCTCAAAAGAAAGAGTCGATCACTCCAATATTAAACTGAATATATAATATGATCAAAATCAAATCCCGGACCCAGGTATGAATAGGGAAGGCCCTGGGTAGCAGCTATGGAAAGGCGGATTCAGCAGGTCTCTCTCACTGAACCATTCGGACAGAACAGGACGCAGAATTGTGGAAAATATCAATTGGCTAATATAATTAATCTCACATTCATGCAGCGATCCGGAATACTTCGCTCGTATCTCCCTCCCCCCTAGCTCCTTCCTAGCCTCATGGGAAAATCAGTATGCGTGGTGTGAAGACCAGTTTCAAATTGTTTGAAGGTCGGGTCAGAGTTGACTAGAATCTACATGTCAATTACTATTGGTTGCTTTCGAGCAGGGAGGTCGTTGGGGAATTAAGTTGACCTGATATTTGTTTGTCATTGATTTTCATTCTTTTATGAAATAAGAATATAATTAATATGAGCTTGATTAGATTTTACAAAAGCGTTTAATTTGTTATAAATTATCATAAAGAGCTCCCGGTGCAAAACTTTAAAATTCATATCGTAGTGATATATATATATATATATATATATATATATATATATATATATATATATATATATATATATATATATATATACATATATACATATATATACATATATACATATATATATATATATATATATATATATATATATATATATATATATACATGCATATGTATATATATATATATATATATATATATATATATATATATATATATATATATATGGTATATGTATACGGTATATATATATATATATATATATATATATATATATATATATATATATATTTATATATACATGTATATATATATATATATATATATATATATATATATATATATATATATATATATATATATATATATATATATATATATATATGTGTGTGTGTGTGTGTGTGTGTGTGTGTGTGTTTGTGTATATTTATATGATATCAAATGATACTTGGGATACTATAAAATCGAGAAACATAGAAGTTGATTGTTAATAGTTTTCGATGAAGTAATGAAAATGATAAGGTAGAGAATGCTAAGTATTCCAGTATTGTTAGTGAAGTCAAAAGAAAAACCTGGAATGGCTGGAGAGAATAGAATTTTTTCGCGTTACGAAGTATAGCGAAAAATAATTGTCCTAACGACATGTAAGCAGATCTTAAGTGTCTTGTTACTTAAGTTCAGTTGTTATGTAGGCAGTGGCCAGTGAGAATGTAGTGTTGGGTGAAACGTATTCAATGTTTGAAGAGGTATTTAGTAAGTGGTCACTTTCTAGCGCACGCTAGCCCGAGCAAGTCGAATTTATTAGCCAGGACGCCAGGCAGGGTCAAATACAGCTTCAGATGTGAATAGTGTTTTCACGTTAGCAATCAGAATGCTGAAACCGTTTCAAGAAGTGATGGACAATCTATTATCCGATTTCCAGCAGAATATTCAACAAGTATCCGCACCTCGTTAAAGTATGATGGAAAACCATTTGAATGAGCATCGCGTTATTTTGAGGAAACTGATACGAAAATGTTAGCATTAGATGCGATTGTTTATCAACTTGGAGGACAAGGAACATCTAAAACTGCTGCAGAAACGAGTTAGTACGCAAAGAGCAGCATCGCCGAAAGTGTCAAGCTAGTTAAAGATCGAGGGAAAGTGTGGATTCATATCAACTTTGATGGAAGAGGTCTAGAGCTCAATAAAGGCCGAGAGTTGACATTGGAGCCAGGAATGTACCAAGAAAGACGTTGAAAAGATAAGTGAAAATATAGCTGTTTTTATTTTAGTATACTTAGCAGTTGGTACAAGGAAATTGGAACATTGTGTTTATTTTATTGTTTTAATCGCCTGTTGGTTGTTGTTATTCACAATACATTGAACAGAATTAGATTGGGTCCGGTAAGATAGTCATTGACGTCTAAAAGGGCGATCACAAAATTCCATTTCAAAACCGTTACTGTGGTTGTTGGATTGGGTAACAATAGGTCAGAAAGGGACGAATCAGAATTTATTAAGAGAATGGGTGACACTGGTATCAGAAAAACTAAGAAATAATTCCTTTGACGGTGACCAAGAATGGAAATGGTAAGCAAAGGCTGGTTTTTTATTACAAACTTTTTAAGGATTTAATCAGTCTACAGTCTGCTTATCGCATAGAAATCTATTAAAACGTTGCCAATATCTTTCTCATTGGGGAAAAATTTAAAAAGTTTTTTATAATGGATATTCTTTAGATATTTTTGAAGCGGCGGTACATCTTTACTAAAGTTCTTAAGTCTGTTAGATATTGGAGATCTATGGAAGTGAAGATTGAAGTATTTTTAGTGATGGCATAGCTGCGGATGGTTTATTTGAAGGGGCATTGGATGCTAGCTATTTACTTTAAAAGCTTCAAGATTTGGATTTATTTACAAGAAAGTATAATTGGTTTTCAGACTCTAAATTGTATTTGGAAAGGTTTACAGAGGACGAATACTGAAGGCGAATTTCGTAACTACAGTGTTAGGATAAACTATGTCGTTAAAGACCTTGTTTAGATGCCAAACATTCTGAATTAACGAAAACGTTATTTTAACGAATATCTTTTGGACAGAATTGTCTGTTACATAATTTCCACGAAATTTGTCGTGAAAGGTATTGTTAAAATGAAAACGATAAAGTATTTCTGTATTTTTACATATTGAGCAAATTTAGTTGAGAACTTAATGAAGAAATATCAGATGCTCCGGTTGAGAGCACGTTTTGACGCAGAAATTCATTCTTTTTATTTTGGTCCTTACTTTAACTATATACTTGCATCAGACTTATTTAACCTATTACTTCATTGTGACGCCTAAGATGTAGGCAGTTTATCACTATATTGTGACGCCTAAGGTGTAGGCAGTTTATCACTATATTGTGACGCCTCAGGTGTAGGCAGTTTATCACTATATTGTGACGCCTCGGGTGTAGGCAGTTTATCACTATATTGTGACGCCTCGGGTGTAGGCAGTTTATCACTATATTGTGACGCCTCGGGTGTAGGCAGTTTATCACTATATTGTGACGCCTCGGGTGTAGGCAGTTTATCACTATATTGTGACGCCTCGGGTGTAGGCAGTTTATCACTATATTGTGACGCCTCGGGTGTAGGCAGTTTATCACTATATTGTGACGCCTCGGGTGTAGGCAGTTTATCACTATATTGTGACGCCTCGGGTGTAGGCAGTTTATCACTATATTGTGACGCCTCGGGTGTAGGCAGTTTATCACTATATTGTGACGCCTCGGGTGTAGGCAGTTTATCACTATATTGTGACGCCTCGGGTGTAGGCAGTTTATCACTATATTGTGACGCCTCGGGTGTAGGCAGTTTATCACTATATTGTGACGCCTCGGGTGTAGGCAGTTTATCACTATATTGTGACGCCTCGGGTGTAGGCAGTTTATCACTATATTGTGACGCCTCAGGTGTAGGCAGTTTATCACTATATTGTGACGCCTCAGGTGTAGGCAGTTTATCACTATATTGTGACGCCTCAGATGTAGGCAGTTTATCACTCTATTGTGACGCCTCTGGTGTTGGGAAATTTATATGTTGTGACACCTCAGTAGTAGGTTTGGAGTAATTCTGAAGTTTTTAACGATGAATACAGGGCATTTTTTTTTTCATATCATGAAAAGAGTGGTTGGAAACTGGACAGCAAATTAATCTTTAAAATTAAACATGAAGGAGCAGGAGGCAGTCGACAGAATTATGTAAAGTACTTTGGCAATGTTTGAACGTTGTTCCAGATAAAATTTTCGATTTTAATGCAAGTAGGTAGCAAAAAGCCAGATTTGGAAGTCATAGAAAACCAAAGAATTTAAACTTGTACTGAATACACTGTTCAGGTCATCAATGTATGTAAGCCCAGAAAGAGTACAAAAGAGCGGATTTTTTGAAGTGTTGTCAACTAACATGGATGAATGGTCAATTCTTTTTACATTTTTCAGAGTTATGGACTTGTGAGAGTTATTAATTCTTTAGACTGTTTTGCTACTTTTAAAAATATGTTGAGGTTTTTAATCTCTAATATTGGTGTCCAGGTACAGAGGCAATTGATGCTTTAACTTGAGGTTTGGTGCTTTATACCAAAGGTTATTAATAAAATGGAGGTAAAAATTCTTAAGTAGAATATTCCTGAGTGAAAGTCCTCTGCATCTTGACTGTTCATATTAACGAGGGAAACTTTATTGTTAAACTTTGAGTGTTTACGTAACAAAGGTTTTATTACACGGCAAAGATAAGGAGAGAAAAAAAAAAAAAAAAAAAAAAAAAATTTTCGCTGAAATTTAACTTTGATATAGAAGGTAAAGGTTTTTGAAATTACAAGTATATATGTACATTGTTTTATTTTTGGAATCTGCTTTCCAGGATCGTGAATGCAATGAAATGCCAGCAGTCGTCTTTAACGGTGGCATCTAATTTGGACCGGAAATTGGGGGACCTCAGTTGTCATGAGCATCTTCTATCATCGATGAATGGCAGCACCGACAAGGCCTACAAATTTGTCTTTCATCAAAGAGAAACTTACAATAATGGTCACGAGCAAAGCGAAATGCCATTGTAGGTTGCTTTATTTATCACGCTTCTATTAGATTCCAGCGTTTTAGTAATCTCCAGTGATCAAGCTATTTATGCCATAACGTGCATGCATGAAATGAGGGGTTACATAGATCCAACGGAAAATTCACTTGTTAAATCTTTGCAAGCACCTGGGAAACATTAAGCTGGTAGATCGGTGCATACAAAGGATCTTTTTGATAATATGGTGTTGCAGAATCCGTGCGGATTATATTTTCCTATATTGAAAAACTTCTTTATTATTTTGATAGATCATTAAAGTTTTCTTATCTGAGATTTGGGGAATTAAGTTTATTGTAATTTGAAGATTTCTTAGTTGAACAGAAAAAAAAAAAATTAAATCACCAATACTGTTTAGTTTTTGATATCGGAAGTTATCACAAATGCTTTTCCATATTTGATGTATTTTGCTTGATGCAGAGGAAGCTGGAATGATTTTGTCCTTTGATCGATTTCTCTTTAAGAAGTTTTTTTTAAAAGCTCCTGTAATGTAACCAAACATAATTTTTTGTTAAAACTGTGGCTACAAGTTCAAACATCGCAAACGATAACGTCAATGACAGGTGTCTTCATAGACATGAGTGTTGGTAGTCTGTTTCAAGTAAACATGTTTGTCAAAGGCTTCAAAAAGAGGTTAAATGTGTAAATCCTTCAATCGGAGCATTTATTTCTCTCTCTCCATTTTTTTCCTTCTCTCCCTTTCTTTGGTATTATCTAGGGTCAACCGGCACGGTGCGCTATAAGGCAATTTAATGTTTTATTATGTTTATACCTGTAGTGTAGAGAATGCGGAGTGAAGTGAGGACTAGAATTTTTTCGCGTTACGAAGTATAGCGAAAAATAATTGTCCTAACGACATGTAAGCAGATCTTAAGTGTCTTGTTACTTAAGTTCAGTTGTTATGTAGGCAGTGGCCAATGAGAATGTAGTGTTGGGTGAAACGTATTCAATGTTTGAAGAGGTATTTAGTAAGTGGTCACTTTCTAGCGCACGCTAGCCCGAGCAAGTCGAATTTATTATTAATATTATTATCATTATTATTTATTAGTGGTACAAGAGTGAGGTTCCACCACTCAAATTTGAGTTACTCTGCATTATTGCCGTGGATACACAGGTTTCCATAGTTTTTTCAAAACTTGAGATTTTGTTTTTTATCTATGGTTTTTCCTGGGCGGCAGAGGAGGCTTGTATGTTAATTTGACAGTTTGTTCATTTTGTTTTAAATATGCACTGCTATATCAGTACAGAAGTTTGTAGAAGTTATTAGAATGTGATGTTATATATAAATTGTTTTTTAAAAAAGTATGATTCATTAGAAAAATAAACCTGGCGTCAACCGGCACGGTGCGCTATAAGGCAATTTAATGTTTTATTATGTTTATACCTGTAGTGTAGAGAATGCGGAGTGAAGTGAGGACTAGACAGTAAAGCAGATGAGGCTTACAAAGCTATAAATTCAGGAAGTGGCTATAGTGTAAAAATTTCTTATAGAATTATTAATGGAATCTCCACTGGGGCTAAGAAGAAGTATATACCCATCAAAAAGAGAGATGGATCTGTTATAGCAACAGAAGAGGAAGAAAGGCAACATTAGATGCAACACGTAAGTGAGATCATTAATAGGATATCAGTTCACCAAACATTCAGCTGGGCTCCACAAGGCTCTAGAAGAGTTTGAGGACTCTGAAGAGCGAAGTAAGAGATGAAGAATGGAGAAGTGTTGGTTTAAAAGCTCAAAATAGAGACGACTAGTGAAATCTAACCGAGGGCCTTCTTGTCAATAGGCGTAGGAGGAGATTATATATATATATATATATATATATATATATATATATATATATATATATATATATATATATTTATAAATATATATATATATATATATATATATATATATATATATTTATAAATATATATATATATATATATATATATATATATATATATATATATTTATAAATATATATATATATATATATATATATATATATATATATATATATTTATAAATATATATATATATATATATATATATATATATATGTATATATATATATATATTTATATATATATATATATATATATATATATATATACATATATATATATATATATATATATATATATATATATATATATATATATATCTATATATATATATAGATATATATATATATATATATATAGATATATATATATATATATATATATATATATATATATATATATATATATATATATAGATATATATATATATATATATATATATATATATATATATATATATACAATTTACATATGTATATCTATGTATATATATGTATATATATATATATATATATATATATATAAATATAAATATATATATATATATATATATATATATATATATATATATATATGTGTAGATATGTATACAAGAGTATGTGTATATTTACATATAAATGTGTATATATATTTATATATTTGTGTATGTTTGTATATATAAATAATATATATAATTGTTTTTTGTAGTTGTAGATATCATACATCAGTGTGCTCATTACAGCTTTTATAGCTGGCATTAATTATAGAAATGTATGAATACAAACAGAAAATATTAATATAACACGAAAGACATAGATAACAGAAGGAACAAATGAAATTGAAGAGGAATAAAAGAGCGAATCACTGATTCCAGGTCCCTTCTTCCATTTTCCCAAGAAATGTAAGAAAGATCAGTGATTTGCAATGAACGTGCAGCGAAATGTGATTTTGTGAAAAGTTTTTTGAGGAAACTTATTAAGGGATGGTCTTGTTCGAACAAGGTTTTGTCATTCACCAGGAAATGTTCTTTTTTCGATTTACTTTTTTCTTATTGGAAAGTGAATAGTTACATGGTAAATGAGAGTAGCTCTTTTGTATTAATTGGAAGATAGATTTGATACAAGAAAGTCTTAATTCAAATTCTGTCAAATTTGCAGCAAATGTTTTTATGTTGAACAGGTTGACATTAGTAACTTGTTATAGTTTATATATGAAAGTTCTGTTTTAATGTTGGTACTGTTTTTAAAGTGTTTTTTTTTTTTTTTTTTTTTTTTCCATTACTTCTGTTGTATTTTATTTCCTCATTTCCTTTCCTTACACGGTTTATTTTTTTGGCTGTTGGAGCTCTTGGGTTTATAGCATCTTACTTTTCCAACTAGGGTTATAGCTTAGCTAATAATAATAATAATAATAATAATAATAATAATAATAATAATAATAATGGGCGTTAGGAACATAACCCAGGAATTAATTGTTGATTGGGTTGACTGGTGGGGATAGGCTGGAATCAACTGAAATCAAGCCACAAACCTTGATTAAAGGTACTGTTTGCTATTACACTGATTTACCACGTAATGATCAATAGATAGTGCTATAGATACAGACATAATGGAACTAATGAAAATGTTACCGAATTTTATACCAAACTCCCAGAAATACATAACACTTAACAGTTGAGCCTTAAAACAGAATAGATTGTCACGTTAACAAGAAAATGACAATGGAATTACAAAGAAAAGTTTGAAATTTCTGAAGGTGAAAAAATGCATGTTCCCGCCTTACATGCATCAGTTACATTTTGAGATCCTTTCTGAGTGGGGATACCGTAACAAGGGTTTGCGTATTGCCATGATCAGTAAAGCAGTGCTAGTCAGGGCCACCCATACTGAGTTGGTTTGCTTTGAGCTATCAGACCAAAATCTCTAACCTACACCAATTCGCACTGGCCAAAAAGATGATGAAAACTGGTCAAACCCGAGACATGTCAATTGGGGCCTTTGTCTTGTAATGGACTACAAACGGTTGCATTTGTTGTTATTGTTGTTGTTTTATTACAAAGATTAATGAAAAATTTAATTAAAATCAAATAAGTACACTAAGGGATTAAGGGAATCGTTTCTAAATTACCTTACATTTCTTCTAATGTTTCCGAGCGAAGAGCGTCCCTCAAATGTGTTTCTTCAGCTAGATGGTAACTGAGACACGGCGTAATTGCAATTCACTTTATTTCAAGAGACAGCGAGCTATTATAACAACAGTGTTTGTGAATAAAGGTAAAAAAAAAATTCAAACATTGATACAAGAACATACTAGCATGAACAGGTTATCAGTGTAAGGGGAGAGCGATAACAACTATATATATATATATATATATATATATATATATATATATATATATATATATATATATATATATATATATATATATATATATATATATATATATATTATAATACCGTTACAGTGTACGAGCGTGCGATACACATGCGGTACAATCGATACATAAAAATTTCGTCCTCGTAAAAGCTACAGTATCTCTACCCTTTTTCAGAGGAATTTTCCAGGTCTTAATCTTGTAAGTATCCAAATCCGATTTCTCTCAAAAGTTTCCACAGAGATTCTTATTACGAAACGTCGAAGTTGCACTCATTTTTATCGTTAATTATTTTTCTTTTTCATCGGCTGTTTCATTAGTACACTACTTTTTATTTGAGAGTATGAACAACCCGTGTACGATACTATTATTGTTGTTTATTTTTGTCTCAATCCTTCAGTCGACGCAATACTCTCACTCGTCGGGAAGAGGAATACGAAAACAAATCGTTGAAAAAAATTATAGTGGGATTCAAACGTAGAGAGAGAGAGAGAGAGAGAGAGAGAGAGAGAGAGAGAGAGAGAGAGAGAGAGAGAGAGAGAGAGAGAGAGAGAGAGTCATTGCTTGCAATAAAGGAAAAAATCTTGATAATTTGTGAAAAAAAATACTGGTTCATGATCAGTGATTGGAAAGACAAAATTTTTAAAAGAAGAATAAAGATATAGAGTAAATCGGAACAGACTTGAGTACTCATCCCAGGACCGGAAAAATATTTTGTTTAGTTTTTCAAAATTCTCTGAACCTTCTGCTCTGAATCCTGGTCATCATTTTAGTAAAAAAAAATTAGCAGTCATCTATCCCAATTTTCATAATAATCAGGTCATGAGCAAAGTTGAATTGCAAATTATGTAAGGAAACGTGTGAGCAGTAAAGATATACCTAACATGCAAATTGAATACCAAAATCTGTTTTGAACGTTGCATTTAAGAGATCATGTCGATAATGAACATGCAATTCCATTAATTGTAACTGATCACTAAATACATAGAAGTTAGGAAATAGGAGATATTCAAGACATCTATGAACTACCAGATGGTAATGGTAATGGAATATGAACATTTATGTCACTCCTCCGAACAGAGGAGCAATTCTGAAGGCCAAAGGTTCAATTTCTCTAAATCTTAGAGGGCATTTATTTACCTATGGAGTGTAAAAACCCCACAGAGAAAATTTTTCGGAGTCGGAATACGCTTTGAGTGCGTTTCTAAAAGGTATATGCTTCTCAAAATAAGGTAGTTTGCTTGATTTAATTCGTAGATTGCCATTGGATGAAAACCCTTTCTCAATGGAGGCTTAAGTACTTCTCTGGGTGTTACATTCTACGGGTTTTAACCCACATTCTTCATTTAGAATTTAGATATTAGATGTTGATTTGAATTTGGAATGGGAAATTTTTATATCTATTGAAAATGGAAAACTAAAAATATAGTATTACTTACAGATGGAACGATGACGTTAAAGCTAAATAGAATAATAAACACGTATTGTAAGCATAAGATGTCATTATTTAGCGTAAACGTTATTTTGAAGTATATTTTTGTTCTTCTAGTTTTATATCTGTCACAATTTCTTATGAATTTTTGGAAGAAAGAGGTGTGGGTGGGATAGTGGATAGAAGCACTTCTATTCTTTTACCCAAAAACTATACATGAAGTAGACGTCTTTTTTTTTATGAATGAGAAACTTGAAAATGATCAACTCATATTTCAGAGAAAGAAACAGATAGACAGACTAACCTGATAATTTCTCCGGAAGAATTTAAAATTCTTAAAAAGTCAGGTTCTTTATAATTAGGTTCTAAAACTTCTTAACCTGAGGGGCCTTCAAGTAAGATCCTTCCCCATCTCTCTCTCTTGCCACCTGTTGTCGGGGGTATTTGGTTCACGACCAGTTTATTGATCTTCGTCTCCCCACTTCCTGCTGGTTACAGTTATCTCGATTCCAGTGACACATAAATTCAGAATGGGTGTAATTTAGGGGATTTAAGTGACTATTAAAATGAAGGTTGGGGGCGGTTGATTGATAGCGGGTTTTCACTAACCTCACAAGAGACGGACTATATATACTGGGGCCGAGATCCTTATATAGAAAAGGCATAGGAATAACGATGATATTGATCTAATGATATACTGTGATTAAAAGCTGAATCCCTCGAGTATAAATTGGATTTCAAGATTTTATTTTCTAAATGGAATGCTCTTCATTCGTATATTGTAGGTCACTGATTGTGCCCAAGAATAATATTGATTATTATTTATGCTTAGGAAGTGGGAACTATCCATCATTATTTGCACTTACAGTAGGTACAGCAGCTATAGGTTACTACTTACACTTAGGTACAGGGTCCTAAAGTCTAGTTATGCTTGAAAGTCAGTTGTTGGTAACTACAAATGCTTTGTGAATGGAATTTATAGGTTTCTGATTGATGGGGTAAATGGAATCTATAGGTCTTAAGTTATTTACTATGGGAACTAACTGAATGTTATAGGTCTTTAGCAATGTTCTACAGTGTAGGCAGGAATTCGGTGTTAAAGGTATTAAGTTACGTTACAGGGGCAGAAAATGGATTTTATAGGTCTTTAGTTGTATTTCATAAACGGGAAATGAATGTTATAGGTCTTTAATTATATTTTATAGGCAGGAATGGATACTATAGGTCTTAAGTCATGTTTTATTGGCAGGAAATGTATATTATAGGTCCTTAGTTATATTTTTTGGGTAGGAAATAGATATTATATGTCTTTTGGTATGGGCAGGAAATAGATGATCAAGGTCTTTAGTTATGTTTTATGGGGCAGGAATGGATATTATAAGTCTTTATTATTATTATTATTATTATTATTATTATTATTATTATTATTATTATTATTATTAGCCAAGCTACAACCCCAGTTGGAAAAGCAAGATGCTATAAGCCCAAGGGCTCCATTAGGAAAAAATAGCCCAGTGAGGAAAGGAAATAAGGAAATAAATAAATGATGAGAACAAGTTAACAATAAATCATTCTAAAAACAGTAACAACGTCAAAACAGATATGTCCTATATAAACTATTAACAACGTCAAAAACATATATGTTATATATAAACTATAAAAAGACTCATGTCAGCCTGGTCAACATGAAAACATTTGATCCAACTTTGAACTTTTACGAACAGGATAGAATTGTCCAGGGAGATGGTCAGAGTTATGAAAAATCTTATGCAACATGCATAATGAACTTATTGAACGACGGTACCAAAGATTAATATCTATATCAGGAATAGGAAATTTAATTGACCGTAAGTTTCTGTCCAACAAATTAAGATGAGAATCAGCAGCTGAACACCAGACAGGAGAACAATACTCAAAACAAGTTAGAATGAAAAAATTAAAACACTTCTTCAGAATAGATTGATCACCGAAAATCTTGTAAGACATTCTCAATAAGACAATTTTTTGTGCAATTGAAGAAGACACAGACCTTGGCAATTCATGTTTGCCAATGGTTATATAGGCGGATGAGCAACCTGGTGGAGTAACGAAAAGGTTCAGTGTGGAGGAATTGCTTCCCTAAATATCGATGAAGTCACTGGCAGCAGGGTGATAGATTGGGTTTAAAGCAATAGACAAACTGTCTTTTTGGCTTCTACTCTTGACGCCTGGCGGAGGATCTTACTGGAATTAGTATGGACCGGAAGGGGTCACTTGCCTTAGTTCAATAGTCACTGCGCATCACAAGGAACTGGCTGTCCTTTGATGAATCTAGCCAATGAATCCTCTATGGATTTAGTCAGTCTATGGAAAGATAAAATGACAGAATGGTCCCTAGTCCCGGGCATAGCGAGGTGCTTAGAATCTCACGGTTTATTAATACTAAAGAAATATTTAAAATTGGTAATTGGAATGTTAGAACCATGAATCACATTGGGAAGTTACAGCAAGTAGAGAGTGAATTTAAGAAATATAGTTTGGATATCTTGGCCCTAAGTGAAAACGTTGTGAGGGGATTTGTAAGGAATCCTTAGACTAAGGCAACGATTATATCTATCCAGGAAGAACAAACGGAGTTGGGTGAGAAAGGGTTGAATGACAATGTCACCAAGAGAAGAAAGGCATTAACTGATTGGAGAGCTGTAAATAGTAGATTTTTGCTTGCAAAGTTCAAATCGAAGCATTGCAATGTTATTATTATAGTTTGCTACGCACCAACAAATGATTCCCCTGAAAAAAGGAAAGATGAATACTATGAAGAACTGCAGAGTATAATATATAAGATCCCAGAGAGAAATATGGAAATTGTGATTGGTGACTTCAATGCAAAAGTTGGAAGGAATAATCAAGGTATAGAGAATGTGATGGGTGTTGTGGGTGTTGACAAAGTTACAAATGAAAATGGAGCACTTTTTTAAGTTTCTGTTCAACAAACAATATTGTCATTGGAGGACAAATATATATGGACTTCACCATATGCCAATTCCAAAAATCAAATAGATCACATTGCCATTAATAAAGAGAGGAGGACTAAAAAATTTAAGAAGCTATAGAGATGCAGATATTGGTAGTGATTACAAGCTTCTCATTATTATACTAAAATTAGAAATTAAAACACCGAACAGAAATGTTGATAGAATACCTAGGTTTGATACAGCTAAGCTCCTAGAAGATGAACACAGATAAATATTTACAATTAAATGTAGGAATTGTCACCGTGTACTTATATATATTTGCTTATTATTTACTATATGATTCAGGGCCTCTGTAACACGGTTTTTTCGCAATAATTTCTTATCTATGAATTTCATAAATATAACGCTTATTCAGAATGCACATTATATCTACACATAAATTTTGACTATATTCTGCATTACGTAGGTTGAATAATTTTGGTACTTATAATGTAAAAGTGACGTTTTTTGAAGACGGGCCAACTTTCTCAGAGAAAAGGTTTCGAACGCACTCGTTACGTAACTTATGACGGCATTTCTTCCCTCTTTCTCGATCGATGATTGGCTATACGTAACGAAGGCTATACCTCTGCCAACAATGACACAAAAGTTTAAATAAAAGCAAAGCAGTACACCTTTTTGAACTCTGAAACCTCTCCACTGATAATTTTCATAATGAACAAACCAACAAAATATGTTAATAAATACAAAAAACACTTCGATTATTAGTCTAACTCCCAAAATATGTTTCCTAAGAAATTACAGTCTACTTTATAGGTCACAATCAGATTAACAAGGTGTAGGGAATAGTTGGTAATTTTCAAAAACGTAGTAGACAAGCTTGATTTGATAACTGCTATATCCAATGTCAAGCAATTTTTATTTATTGTCTATCTACCTACATATTTACTGTAAAAAAAAAAAAATAGCCGGTACCGTATTTTGGCTTTAAACCTTCACCAATAATTATCGTCAGAATGATGACTTCTTGTGGCTCCACCCACTTTGGCCTCGTTATAATTCAGGATAACACTGAAGGCTATCATGGGCATTGTTGGATCAGAAAATTTACATTCTGGCTATAAAAACTCATTTCTCGAGTAGTTGTAAGAAGTGCTAAATGATCCTCAAGGATCCCAGCAGTTGGCCTAAACGTTTAATTCATGTATACTACTGTTGCGGCACTACTGCTACAGTAGTATTACTACGCTATCACAGATACCCCACCCATATTTATGTATCGTTCCGCCATTCATAAAGTCTTTGTCATGTTTTTTCACTGTGCAATAAGCCATGGCCTCCTCAGAAATTAAGTTTAACATTAGATGATAGGTTATTTCATTAAGCTGACAAATCATGGCAACTGGGTATGTTATTGCCGATGTTGAAGCTAAAGATAAAGTATGGTATTATTCCTTCATAGCATTATCATCTTTACTACTATTTGTTTTGCTACATGTAGTAACTATTTTAAAAGATAAATGAATTATGTTCACTTTACTTCTATAAATTTCCATAGATGTACAAATAAAACTCCTAAAACTATTCATGATTTATTTACAAAATGCAGTCATGCCCAAAACATAGCCAACACGGTCGTACGGCCCAAGAAGAAGAAAAAATATTATATCGGATGATCCGTTGGTCTGATGGAGATTTTAGCACTAAATTCTTATTTTAACAAAAATAGTTATATAAAGACTGTCTACAAACAATCTCTCTTTCTCTCTCTCTCTTGGTGGCATAGTGAATAGTTAATGGAAATGTTCAAAAGCCTGAATGACTTTACAAGTATTATAATCATGTTACGCTAAATACAAATCAGTCCATAAACATTGGATTTAAACTAGAAACTGAATAATTAACTATTCAGGCTATAGTAAATATGGCCACGGGCTTTCTCTTGACTGTATAAAGTTGCAATCCGTAAGACAAATACAGTTTTGCAACCACGGGGGCAATTCCAAATCCTGTTAGCCATTCTTGACTGTTATGGGTTTCAGAGCCGATGGAACAAGGTGAATGGGTGTCTGGTGGATGGGCGGGGCAAAATTTTGTCAAAAGGTGTTTACATTGCTTACGTAATGAATGTTTTCGACTCTTGGCTCGTTATCACTGGCCATGGCGTCGGCTAGATCATTTTTACTCTATAAAAATTAAAACTATCGTGTTCAGGTTATTGATAATGCTGATAAAATTTGTGTGTGGTTGTAAAATATACATATGTCAACTTTCAGCTACATCCGATGCGTTGATAAGGAGCAAAGTCCAAAAAACCGTGTTACAGAGGCCCTGAATCTCATAGTAGGTTATTACTATATTTAAATCATAGTAAGTAATGTTTGTATGTATAAGGGGATTGCCTAGTTAAAGACCCAACTGTAATTACCAACG
>NC_090727.1:190440168-190460168 GCF_036898095.1 Palaemon carinicauda
AAAATTATATTGCATGTGATTAATTGTAGAACTGAATGTGTAGTTTGAAGGAAATATGCCAGAAAATAAGGTATTTTGATTAATGAATGGCAATTTTTAAAAGGAATTTAGTAATGGATAAAATAAGAATAGAATTATTAAAATTTATGTTATTACTGGAGGCAATTAAGCCTTAACGAAATAAGGAATTATGTTGTTATTCTGTTATAGTATTATTGCATGTTATTAATCGAAAGTTTTTCTGTCAAACCAACGAGAGAAATAGAAATGGTAATCGTTCATATCAAAATTACCAAAACAGAAAAGGTATACATGAGTTAGATTGATCAATCAGAAGCTCTCGCGGATAAACACACCGACCAATTAACCAATATACGAATGCTGATTGATTTGAAGAAAAATAGCACATACATATCACCATTTATTCATTGTTTCCTTTTTAATTTGGATGCAGAGCTATCAAAATAAAACTTTCATTGTTTTACTAAACGAGCAATGAACTAAAACACTTGAAAGATAAATCAGAATGAAAGACAAAAGATAGAAAAAACAATTATCGAGTAAGCTTTTACTATCCTTATTATTGTTTTTAATTTAGAATCCCTGTTTCGATGGATATTATTTTGGAAAACAAAACGAATATCCTTAATTCCTCTGACGCTGCATCTCAGGCCATTTCAGAATATGAAATGTTCTTACGTGAACAAAATATCTCAGGAAGGGGAAAAGTACTTGCAGAAGTACGTAGTATGCGTCGGGAAAGGGGGGAGAATGGTCAGCGTGAGGAAGCTTATAATACTGTTGAAGTTTTATTAAACAGGAAATTCATTCACGATACAAGAGTTAATGGATGAATATGGCACTGATTGTCGTGTTGATTTTCTGCGGAGCCACACTGCTATAATATTCACCTTAGCGTTGGGAGGAAAAATTATATATATATATATATATATATATATATATATATATATATATATATATATATATATATATATATATATATATATATGTATGTATGTATGTATGTATGTATGTATGTATGTATGTATGTATGTATGTATGTATGTATGTATGTATGTATATATATATATATATATATATATATATATATATATATATATATATATATATATATATCAAACTGTTCTTGAGAATCAATTGAACTGGACAATAATTAATTTCAACTTGAACCAGCGACCAATATAAAGGACATGAGTGCAAGTAACATTTAGTCCCCTCAAATCTGTGATAGTTTGGGCCACAGGTGAATAGTTATGTTTGGAATACAGTCTAGAGGAACAGTCAATATTAGTTGGGTTAGATCAAGTCTCTATCACCTTACAAAATCAATATTCTGGCCGTACATAAAAGCCAATAAAACAATTATTTATGTTTATAATATAACCTCATGACTAACTGCTTCCAGATACAATCATCCATAAAATCTTTCCTTCACTATTAAAACATTATTCCTGAACATTGTGGTGAATGGTATCGATTTCAACACTTACTAATTGTTGCCTCAAGATTGCATATGTGTGTTCCCGCTCTCACACTTAAAAGACAACAACCTAGCATTCGATAGGGAATGTATTCATGCTAGATCCCATACATAAAAGAGTAAAGTGGACTGTATAATAGATATAAATGTACATGGTAAATAATAAATGGATTCAATCAATCGCACAAAAAACTTAACAATTATTTATTAAAGTAACCATACGAAATTTAAAGAAAAAGGAAAACAAACTTGATTGAGAATTAAATAATATCTATACTTTGTTTCTTAATAACAAAACGTAACTGAATATTTATTTTAAATAAGCATTGATAGCAAATGGTAATAAACAAAATATATTGGCTACAGTACGGATACCAAAATTAAACAAGCAAACAAAGTTTATAAGGCACTGTCAAACACTCCGTGTCCAAGTTCAAGGTCGTAGGATATGGATCATGATTCACACGTAAACAGATCCCGATTCACAAGGGCAACGAAAATTACACAGAAGATGGCTTATTTTGCAACAAAAAGATCCCAAAGCAGTCCACGTTTGTTGAGAATAATGAATACTTCACCAGGTATGCTGGGCTTCAATAACTAAAATAATATCTCAACAAGTGGGTGGTAGGACAACTTAACTTTCTGACACAGATCATAACTCGTGGCCCCTGTTGTTTGTAACGTATCTGTGAAAATATTCGGAGATAGAAACGTTCGTATGGGTATATCTAAAATTAAATCAATGATCCTATCTAAGATTTTTCACTACCATGCTCACTTGGGACGGTCATAGTTGGCTTACATAAAATAAACATGCACACAGATTATACAAAACTTATAAATTTTAATTATATTAGCAAATTAAGTGTGCTTATGAAAGTGATGCAACAGAAACGGACAGGTATTGAGCATGCGCTCTAAACACAACTATTTTGCAAATAATTCTTATGAATTCTTTTAAGATTAAAATCTTAACATATGTAATAGAATGTGGATTAATCTTAAGGAAATAGAATATATAAAATATCACAAAGAACAGCAAAAAGATAAAACAAATGATCTTATACATAGGATTTGATACTCACACAAAAAGATGCGTTTCTTGTGATAAAAAAGGGAAATGATATAGGGTTTTCATCAAAATGACAAATTAACTTAAATAGCCATGTTGGAAGACAAACTGAGCTTCCTTACAGGGAGTGTTCATAACAAATACCCCTAAAATGTTTCTTTCATCATATAAAATCAATACAGATTCTTCCCACCGGCTCAAAAGATTAGTTACAGTTTATAAAATAACAATGTCTCTATGTCTATAATAAACCTGAAAATAAAAACCTCTTCAGTTCAAAGTAAACCTAAATCACAGATCATCATCTCATTTCACAAAACCGATATTAAACAACAATTCTCTCTCTCAGTCAAACATACAAGTTCCATGATTTTGTCATGACAGAGTAAAAATAAATTTCTTCACTGTAAAGGTTAATAAACATTAAAGCAATCTTTTAATTACATCACAACTTCAAAATCAACACTCTTATTCTTCGTTCCATAACGCCATTTGCAAAACAGGATTCAGCCAAGCAGAGGTTTCCGAAAAATAACGTACAAATACTTTGACATAATTCTAAGAAGCTGTTAAGTGTTACAAACAAATCTCTGATGTTGCCATTGAAAACATTTGATTGTTAGGCTACAGTATTTTGAAGCCTTAAATATATGACTGACCTCTATTTTTCAAAGTTCATCTGAAGTGAATGTTGGATTATAAAGCTAGCAAAGTTCAAAAGTGGTTATCAGCAAACAAACACAATTAATATACCATAAGAAAGATTTAAAAGTTAAAATGGAAAGGGCCTTATGCATACAATAAAATTATAAGAAAGGGTGATACAGGAATAGTTTGTGAAGTGTTCAAACTGCATGATAATAGAGTGTCTTATGTAATTAAACTCTAGTACTGTACTTAGGCAAGGGTAATTTCCATTGGAGTTTGCAGTGCGTGCTTGTGTTGGTCGTCAGTAGAACGTTATCTCACACAATCCTTTCTTTTGATAATGTGTAGGTAATGAATAAAATTAGGTAAATAATATACTGTAAGTGGAATCTTGTGGATTCTATTGAAAGTACATTTATGCTTTAAACTTTACAAGGTAATAGTTTGCAATCAAACCTTCAAAAGGTTTTGTATAGTATACCTAAGTGCATCAGTCTGAAGGTTTAGGCTCCCTGGATTAGTTTACAAACACCAACAGGGCTAAAGATAGGTAGTGAGAAGACCAAGACGTAAATTTGTGGATGGAACGTCAAAAGGACCAAGGGCTTCCGGTAAGGACGTAACACTAAGCAAAAAAGAAGATCTCTATTGATGAATTCAGTCTTTCAAATACAATCAAGTAAAATGTTTGTAGCATCGAAAGGAAGCCTAAAATTTCCTTATCAATATGCAATACTTCAAACTACTCTAATAAAGAAGATTTTATCAAATTTATTAAATACTAAATTCTCCAGTGTAAAGACATTATTGAAATAAAAGCAAAATAATGCAAAGCCCTAATATTATCCAGTGGAACATTAGTCTGAACATGAATGTGGAAAGAGAGATCAGACTGTGAACAATTAAAAGGGAACAAGATATTTTCCTGAATCATTAATATATTGTAAAGGTGATTTAATAGTCCCCTTGCAATTAGGGAAAATGGTCTAGCATTTCAAATGCCCTATTCAAGAAATGTTTTTGAGAAAGAGAAAGATATTAATTCCCAAAACTGGAGTCGTCTTTTCATGACTTTTGAAAGAGCTATTTTCAGTATGTATGTATATGTTTGTGTTATTGTGATGTAGTCAGTCAGAGGATATCTTAATATATTCATTAACAATTAACAAAAAATTATAGAAAGTTTTAAGAACTGATTTAAGAGGGAAGAAGTGACATGACAGAATGTAAGTCAATGAAATGGAAAATACCAAAGAGGGAAGTTTAATTTGCAGACATTATAAAAGTTATGTAAAATAAAGTCTATCCTTCATTATACACAATAATGAATTAAACATTTACTGATTCACTGCTTTTGTAGATAATAAGACATAATATGTGACACAATGTTGATATTTTGGGGGACAAAAAGTCTGTTCTTATGGTAAACTGGTTTGAAGTTTGGAGCTGAAAGAGTCTATCAAAATGGGTTATGTATCTTATCCTTTATGCTTTTTCAAGTACACAATATACACACAAGTGATCTATCTATACTATATACATCATAAATCTCCCCACCAGGTATTGACTATAGTTGGCCCTGAAGAGAAAACTGTATGGAACCTAAAGATTCTGTCTAATAACCCTTTGATGACTTGCCTTCTCTTATCTATATCCTTCAGTCAATGCTCAGTTAGCTGTCCAACTCCTTTGACATAAAGGATAATAGGGAGGCAGATATAATTGCTGTTGCAGGTGTTGAGGTGCCAGTGATGGGAGATGAGAATGAGAGAGAGATTACAATAGATGAAGTGAGGAGAGCACTAGATGAAACGAGAATAGAAAAAGCGTCTGGTATGGATGGTGTGAGAGCTGAGATGTTGAAGGAAGGGGGTGTGACTGTACTTGTATGGTTGGTGAGATTGTTTAATATGTGTTTTGTGTTGTCAATGGTACCAGTAGATTAGGTTTGTGCATGTATTGTACCACTATATAAGGGTAAGGGAGATGTGCATGAGTGTTGTAATTCAAGAGGTATTAGTTTGTTAAGCGTAGTTGGAAAAGTGTATGGTAGAGTAATGATTAATAGGATCAAGGATAAAACAGAGAATGCAATCTTTGAAATACAGGGTGGTTTTAGAAGAGGTAGGGGTTGTATGAATCAGATTTTTACAGTAAGGCAGATATGCGAGAAATATTTAGCAAAAGGTAAGGAGGTGTATGTTGCGTTTATGGATCTGGAGAAAGCGTATGATAGAGTTGATAGGGAAGCAATGTGGAATGTGATGAGGTTATATGGAGTTGGTGGAAAGTTGTTGCAAGCAGTGAAAAGTTTCTACAAAGGTAGTGAAGCATGTGTTAGGATAGGAAATGAAGTGAGTGATTGGTTTCCGGTGAGAGTGGGGCTGAGACAGGGATGTGTGATGTCACCGTGGTTGTTTACCTTGTATGTTGATGGAGTGTTGAGAGAGGTGAATGCTCGAGTGCTTGGACGAGGATTAAAACTGGTAGATGAGAATGACCATGAATGGGAAGTAAATCAGTTGTTGTTTGTGGATGATACTGTACTGGTTGCAGACACAGAAGAGAAGCTTGGCCGATTAATGACAGAATTTGGAAGAGTGTGTGAGAGAAGGAAGTTGAGAGTTAATGTGGGTAAGAGTAAGGTTATGAGATGTACGAGAAGGGAAGGGGGTGCAAGGTTGAATGTCATGTTGAATGGAGAGTTACTTGAGGAAGTGAATCAGTTTAAGTACTTGGGGTCTGTTGTTGCAGCAAATAAAGGTTAAAAGTGTCTGGTTTCAGTTCCAGTTCCATCAGAATAGATGATCACCAGAACGTCAGCCGGGCAAGCCCAACCCCCCACTGTGGTGCCCTACCACAGCAGTAGCCTCCCCAGTAAACAGCTTAAACTCACGGCCCTGGGCGGGATCGATCTCTTGCCACACGAATGCGAGGCAAACACGTTACCACTGTACCAGCCAGGTGGAGTGGAAGCAGATGTACGTCAGAGAGTGAATGAAGGTTGCAAAGTGTTGGGGGCAGTTAAAGGAGTAGTAAAAAATAGAGGGTTGGGCATGATTGTAAAAAGAGTTCTATATGAGAAAGTGATTGTACCAACTGTGATGTAGGGAATGAAAGTGACGGAGAGACAGAAATTGAATGTGTTTGAGATGAAGTGTCTAAGGAGTATGGCTGGTGTATCTCGAGTAGATAGGGTTAGGAACAAAGTGGTGAGAGTAAGAACGGGTGTAAGAAATGAGTTAGCAGCTAGAGTGGATATGAATGTGTTGAGGTGGTTTGGCCATGTTGAGAGAATGGAAAATGGCTGTCTGCTAAAGAAGGCGATGAATGCAAGAGTTGATGGGAGAAGTACAAGAGGAAGGCCAAGGTTTGGGTGGATGGATGGTGTGAAGAAAGCTCTGGGTGATAGGAGGATAGATGTGAGAGAGGCAAGAGAGCGTGCTAGAAATAGGAATGAATGGCGAGCGATTGTGACGCAGTTTCGGTAGGCCCTGCTGCTGCCTCCGATGCCTTAGATGACCGCGGAGGTAGCAGCAGTAGGGGATTCAGCATTATGAGGCTTCATCTGTGGTGGGTAATGTGGGAGGGTGGGCTGTGGCACCCTAGCAGTACCAGCTGAACTCGGTTGAGTCCCTTGTTAGGTTGGAGGAACGTAGAGAGTAGAGGCCCCCTTTTTTGTTTTGTTTCATTTGTTGATGTCGGCTACCCCCCAAAATTGGGGGAAGTGCCTTGGTATATGTATGTATGTATATATATATATACCTATCTCTCTATCTATCTATCTATCTATTAATCTATCTCTATCTATCTATCTATCTATTTATATATATATATATATATATATATATATATATATATATATATATATATATATATATATATATCAGGTCACGCCAAGTGGCGTTGTCAGACTTATAATTAATCAGTCTTTCCAGTCCCTTGGGAAATGGGAGAGGAAGTAGTCATACCTCGTTGAGAGGGTTACTCTTGTGGGTGGGAATGGTTGAATTGTGTGTGCGCATAGCTATCAAAATACTTAACTGTCTTTTTATATATATATATATATATATATATATATATATATTTATATATATATATATATATATATATATATATATATACATATATATATATATATATATATATATATATATATATATATATATATATATATATATATATATATATATATATTTATATATGCGTATGTGTGTGTGTATGTACATACATATATGTATGTCTGTGTGTCCGTATTTGTGTGTGGTATGTATGTTGTTTCTACATTATTAAAGATTTGCATTAGAAAAACGGTAAATGCCTGGCAACATTTATTCCAAGATTTTTACCGTCTTAAAAACGGATATTCTGACGTAAAGGAGTGATGTTACGGCCAATAACCAATAAAAGATAGTAACAAAGGTAAAATTACGGTCTCATGTATTTTACTGAAATACGGCAGAAAACAGTATATTTTTACGGGGAATTTCCTATCAATATTACGGTTTTTATTAACTGTACATGTATATACTGTACAGTATGCATGCAATTTAGGGGCGTCTGAAGATAGAAAGAAGAATGAACACTATTCTAGCTGTTTTAATGATACAAATACGAAGTTGAAAATTTTGCGTTAAATAAAAAGGTATGTCTCGTAACATTTATTCCAGCATTTTTACCGTTTTGAAAAACGATATATTGACGTAAAAGATTGATATTATGGTCACCAAACCGTAAAGAATAATAACAAAGTAAGGTAATATTATGGTGCCCTGTATTTTACTGATATACGGTTGAGAACAGTATATTTTTACGAAGAATTTCCGATTAAAATTAGGGTTTTTTTTTTTTCTAAGTGTACCTTTGTACAAAATACCAAGTACACACAACCCCCCCACCCCCCTCACAGTCACCTGGAATCTTAGCCCGCATTCTCTCCCCTGCTACTTCGACCCGAAGTTTTCGATGGTTTTTCAGCCCGAGAAATCCAAGATAATTAGATCGGAATTACCTGGAATTGAAGGTTTTCAAAGGTAAAGTTATTCGTCAGAACATATGAGTTTTTTTTAATTTTTTTGTGCTCAAGCCATGACTACCTGATTGAAGGTTCCTTCAGTAGCTTCCTAAGGGTATATTTGACTACTGTAGATATTCCCAGAGAATTAAACTAAAGGTTTCACAGAATTCTAACTTCTGGCGCGAGTACCCATAAGGTTTCCCTTTAGGATATCGTATAATAACAGGGGACGTATGCTTGACACGCCACATAGCTATCTGCACCCCACATAGCGTTTACTCTTCGAGGGGGGTGTGGCAAGTATGGGAGGAGCCGTTACTAAACTCTCCTCCTTCGTTACTGTTACGGTACTCGGCGATGTCAACATCCAGTCGCCATAGCAGGCCGCCATCTTGATTGACGTCACCGATGCGCGCCATTTCCTCATTCCTTCTTACGTAGCGTCTCTGACTAGGTGTTTTTCCCAGTGTTCGCTAAGTATTTTTGCAATGTCGCAATCTTCAGCCTCGCCTTCTGGAAAGTTGAGTACCATATTCTTGTATTGTATAAATAAGCTCCAGCCGTAAAGTAACGTCTTTTTATCATAAAATCCTGTGTTTTGTGGCGGAGCAGTGCCCCGACCGGAGGCGTCATGATGCTGACGCTGTTGTTTGCCTTGCATGCTTTATTTAATTAGCCAGAACAACCTTCCCGATCTTATAACTAATAATCAACATTAGTTATTTAGTCTTTATTGCTAGGAATTAGTTATATTATGCCAACAGTATTCATTTTCGGCGAATGCAGGTAGCGGAATTTGTTAGCTATATTGCTAGCCTAGCCCCTAGGTTCGATAGCCTAAGTATCCTTGTTTACTTTCTTGCATGATTTAATAAGTTTTCTTAGTGTTAAATTATAAAATGAAGATATAGGCATTTATACATTGTGACGGGCCGAGAGAGGAGTTGTGAAATCAAAGGCAGATTGGAAACGACTGAGTTATATTGTTGTGGAACACTCTCCTTATATACAAAACCTCAAGGCAACAGGACATGACAAGTTCACAAGACAGACAAAATCACAGAGGAAAAACCAGACTTGAATTTTCATGTTCGTTTTAGTGCGAGGGAAGAGCGAAGATACAACCATAATATATACAAAAGGAATTATGTACAATTGTGTGAAACACGGTTGGTACTTGGCTCCCCCCCTAAAAATGACATACTGTACATGCTAAATAGGGCGCCCTGATCTAGAGAGGCGAACTGTAGGCGGGTCATCTGGCAGAAGATAAGCAGGTTTTAGACGATCAATGGAGACCCAGTCTTCTTTGCCCCGAATGTTTAGGAGGAATGCTTTCGGACTGTGTCGGATCACAAGGTAAGGTCCCGTGTAAGGGGGCGTTAACGGTGGCTTGCTGGTGTCGTTGCGCAGGAAGACGTGCGTTGCAGAGTGCAAGTCCGTTGGTATGTGATGCTTCACTGGGGGCTTGTAAGTCTGGCGGCACGGAGTAAATTTTCCCACGACGTGACGTATGCGCTGGAGATCGTCGGAGGAGGTTGTAGAAGGAAAAAACTCGGCAGGGACGACCAACGGGTCGCCATACACCATTTCGGCTGCCGAGACGTCGAGGGCGTCTTTAGGAGTGGTCCTTAGTCCAAGGAGGACCCAGGGAAGCTGAGTAAACCAGTTGCAATCCTTGCAGCGGGACATCAAAGCTGCTTTGAGGGTGCGATGAAAACGTTCAACCATTCCATTGGCAGCGGGGTTGTAGGCCGTTGTGTGATGTAGGGTGATGCCCAGGAGATTCACTAATGACGTCCATAATTGAGAGGTGAAAGTGGTTCCCCTGTCAGAAGTAATATGCTCAGGGATACCGAATCTTGAAATCCATCCAGAGAGTAAGGCAGATGTACATGAGGCGGACGTTGCAGTTTCCATGGGAATGGCTTCAGGCCAACGAGTGGAGCGGTCGATGACGGTAAACAGGTAACGATGTCCTTTTGATGTGGGTAGGGGGCCTACAACGTCGACGTGAATGTGTGCGAAACGACGCTGAGGTTGAGGAAAGGTGCCCACTCCTGAATCCGTGTGTCGATGTACTTTGGAAGTTTGGCAAGAAGTACAGGCACGGACCCAATCCTTAGCATCCTTAGAAATGCCGTGCCAAATGAACTTTGCCTTCAGCAGCTGTGCAGTAGAACGGCACGAGGGATGTGAAAGGCCGTGGATGAAATCAAACACCTGTCGGCGCATGGGAGCAGGAATCCAAGGTCGCGGTCTACCAGTACTGACGTCACAGAGGAGGGTGGTGTTGGAGTTTTCGAGGGGAAAATCCTCCCAACGGAGGGACGTGCAGGATGTCCTACAAGCTTGATACTCTGGATCCTGTCATTGGGCTTCAGCCAGGGCGTTGTAATCCAATCCCAGTTGAACGGCAGCCAACGTGTTTCTTGACAGGGCATCGGCAACGGGATTCATTTTCCCAGGGACGTATTGGAGGGTGCAATTGTATTCAGCCATGGCGGAGAGATGTCGGCGTTGACGGGCGGACCAGGCGTCAGACTGTCGAGTGAAGGCGTGCACCAGAGGCATGTGGTCTGTGCGAATGACGAAGGGCGTACCTTCTAAGAAATGGCGAAAGTGACGGACAGCCAGGTGCACCGCCAGCAATTCTCGATCGAAGGTAGAATAACCCGATTCTGCCTTGGACAGTTTTCTGCTGAAGAAGACCAATGGGCGGGGCAAGCCTTTGACCACCTGCTCGAGTACTGCACCAATAGCGACGTCGCTGGCATCGGTGGAGAGAAGGAGAGGGGCGTGTGGGATAGGAAAAGTGAGAGCCGCAGCAGATGATAGGGCCTTCTTTGCATTGCAGAAGGCCGCTTCTTGAAGGGGACCCCACTTCAAGTCCTTTGGCTTGCCCTTGAGGGAGGCGTAGAGGGGAGCAAGAGTGGCAGCAATGGCTGGCAGAAAACGGTGATAATAGTTGATCATGCCCAAGAATTCCTGCAGAGCTTTGACGGTCGAGGGCGTGGGGAAATTCTGAACGGCTGCTACCTTCTCAGGGAGGGGATGGACTCCTTCAGGAGTGATACGGTGCCCTAAGAACGACACTTCGTTGGCGCCAAAGGTACACTTGTCGTACCGGACTACAAGGCCGTTTTGTTGCAGGTGGTCAAGCATGATGCGCAGGTGACGGAGGTGTTCCTCTTTTGAGGAGGAGAACACAAGTATGTCGTCCACATAACATACACAGAAAGGGAGGTCCCCTAGGATGCCATCCATGAGACGTTGAAACGTTGCCCCAGCATTACGAAGGCCAAAACAGGAGTAATTGAAGGTGTATGTACCAAACGGAGTGGTGATGGCAGTCTTGGGGATGTCTTCTGGGTTCATAGGCACCTGATAATACCCCTTCAGGAGGTCGAGCGTAGAGAAAACCTTTGCTTTGTGCAGGTAGGAGGTTACATCGGCAATGTTTGGGAGGGGGTATTGATCCGGTTCTGTTTGCATGTTCAGGCGCCTGTAATCCCCGCACGGACGGAGGGAGCCGTCTTTCTTCAGAACGATGTGTAAGGGTGACGACCATGGGCTGGAGGCCTTTTGGCAAAGGCCCATTTTCTCCATTTCGGCGAACGTCTGTTTGGCGGCTGCCAATCGTTCCGGTGCCAGACGTCTGAATTTTGCGAAGACTGGGGGTCCCTTCGTCTTGATATGGTGATAAATACCGTGCTTAGCAGGAACCGTGGGCGTTTGGCGAAGTTCTGGACGGAAAACTTCCGGGTACGACGTGAGGAGGTGGGCGTAGGCATCCGTGGGTGCGCTGATGTGGAGAGCGAGGTTAGAGGGGGCGGGTTGAAGAGGTGTCGACAAGTACGAGTCCGCGTTGACCAATCGTCGGTGGGCGACATCGACCAGAAGGTGGAAATGAGAGAGGAAATCCGCACCGAGGATTGGCATTGTGACGTCAGCAACGAGAAACTTCCAATTGAATTTACCGTTTCCGAACGATAATGTGAGGCTCTCGTAACCGTAGGTGGGTATCGCAGATCTGTTGGCAGCTACCAAGCGGACGTCGGCAGATGCAGACAGACTACGTTGTGCCTTGAAGAGTTTCCTCGGCAAAAGAGAACGACAAGCACCCGTGTCTACCAAAAATCGCACGCCCGTTCCTGCATCCTGTAAAAAGAAAAGATTAGAAACATGGGAGGCCACCCCCACAGGCGATGGCCTACTTACACGTTTTTTGGCCACTGACAATCTTTGGCACATTTCTTTGCGGTTGCCCCGAATCTGAAGTGGTAGTAGCAAAACTGCGGTGGATGGGAGGTAGTAAGTGGCTGTAGAAGTCGTTTGTTGGGGCGCGAGCGATTGGTGGGTGGTGGGCGGCTTTGTCGCCGCTTCGGCACGTCACGGGGTAGGCGTGTATGTCCTACGGCATTCATGTCAGCTTCGGTGTACGTTGAATAGGCATCCTCGTCGTCAGGGGTGGAGGCGTTGATGGAGGTCTTGAAGTGGCTGTCCATAAGGGCGTCGGCTTTGGTCATCAAGTCCTTTATGGGTAAACTATCGACATCGGGTATGGCAGCGCGCACAGGTTCAGGTAAACGGCGTATCCAAAGGGCACGGAGTAGGTTTACCTCACGAGGAGAGCCGTCTGCGGCAGGTTGAAGGCGAGCGATACTGGTCATTTCCCTGAGGGCAAGGGAAGCCCTTTGGTCCCCCAACGGTTGTTGCGAGAGCTGAAAAAGCTTTGCTATACGGGCGGCTGGCGACGGCGAGTACTGTTGCAGAAGGTATGATTTTAGGTCGTCATACGCTATTGGGGTGTCTCCTTGTTCACAAAGCCAGTCGGATATTTCCGGGAAGGTGTCCTCGGGTATCGCCGCGAGAACATAATCCGCTTTGGTGGTTGAGCGAGTCACGCCCCTGATACGAAACTGGACTTCTGCGCGCTGAAACCAAGCAAACGCCTCTCCGCTGGCAAACGATGAAAGTTTGAATGGAGAGGCCGTAGCGCCAACTGCCGTAGAGTCCGTCATA
This sequence comes from Palaemon carinicauda, assembly GCF_036898095.1. Taxonomy (NCBI): domain Eukaryota; kingdom Metazoa; phylum Arthropoda; class Malacostraca; order Decapoda; family Palaemonidae; genus Palaemon; species Palaemon carinicauda. Next base: position 190,453,435 of record NC_090727.1, read on the forward strand.
GTACCAACGATGGAGTGGCGAGGGGGTGGGGGTGGAAGGCGGTGGAAGCGAGTCGACTTCCGGGGTCACCAATGTGACGGGCCGAGAGAGGAGTTGTGAAATCAAAGGCAGATTGGAAACGACTGAGTTATATTGTTGTGGAACACTCTCCTTATATACAAAACCTCAAGGCAACAGGACATGACAAGTTCACAAGACAGACAAAATCACAGAGGAAAAACCAGACTTGAATTTTCATGTTCGTTTTAGTGCGAGGGAAGAGCGAAGATACAACCATAATATATACAAAAGGAATTATGTACAATTGTGTGAAACACGGTTGGTACAACATATAAGATTCAGTGATTGCACATTTGTTTTTTCGCCTTCTAGGAAGTATACAAGGGGTTTCGATGATCTTAGTAGTCGTCTCCCTTGCCCATAACCTAACGCTAGGGCTCTTTTATACTTTCTTACCTCCCCAGTTACCTTATCTAAGGTAATCTCCTCCCTCTGTGGTAGCCTAGGCTGCTTCCTAGCCCTCCTTACCTCGAATCACATTCGGGTAAGGCTAGGCTAGGATTCTCTTTCCCCACTCCTTGCCATAGTACATGCGCTTTGAGTTTGGGACGGAGCCTCAGAGTACCTACTGTTTGCCCCAGCTCTCCATTAGGAGAATGGACTCTCCTTCTGGGCCCTGCTGGTGGGTGGAGGTGGAAGGGCTCTGCCCTTCCCCCTAGTTCACACTTGATTGGGTTAAGAACCTTCCTCCCTGTGGCCTAACAATTTGTCCTACCCCTGTCTTTCCTAGTTTGGGGGACTCCCCTACCCTAGGTTAGGCAGCCCAAAGGGATTCTGCTTCTTTATAGTTTAGGACAGGACATTAGTGCTGTACCTTCTGTGTGCTAACCTACCCTAGGCTGGAGAATGGATTCTTCCTACACTCCCCCTCAGGACCCTTAGCCCTTCCCCCATCTATCACTTTGTGTTGGCTGAGCCATCACACCCCTGTCCGCCGTCCTACATCTCCACCGCATGACGGTGGGTTTTGGGTTCGGCCTGGTCCTTCCGTTGGTTAGTTCAATCTGCTACGCTTCCCGCATATAGTTGAACTATGGGATAGCATACGACAGGTCGGTCTGCCGACGGAAGACCTCACTATCTTTGAGTGTTCTTCAGTCCTCCCTTGGGCCGCCACCTGCAACTGTAGCTGACTGCCGGCTCTGTTGCAACTGGATGAAAGGTTGCCACCCTCTCCCTTTAATTTGAACACTCTTTCCGGAGGAAGAAGGGGTACGGGTGTTGAGTACTACCCTTCCCTCTCTCTCCTCCTATTCTATCGCTCTCTCTCTCTCAGTGCTGGTCCACTGCCGCCTCCACCCTGCCGGCGTCACCCATCAGGGCCTTCGGTATCCTCACTGTCTCATTGAATGATGTCAGTGTTGGTTTACCTTCGCCAGTCACCTGCCGGCTGCTGGGGGCCGCCGACTTGCCGGCGATCTGCCATCATATAAGGTGTCGCCTTCCTTCTGCCACATAGACTGATGGCTTGGTAAGGTCTCCCCTTGATGAAGATTTGCCGGCGCCTGGCGCGCTTCCGGCATGCCGTCACTCTGCCGGAGCCTTCTAACTTACCTATACAGTGGACAGTCACTCCTTCCCCCTGCCGACCCAGTGCTGGCGGTGATTATTGTACAGCTATAGATGATAGCCAGTACATCTATGGTATATCGTATACCCTAGACTGAAAACTATTATGAATAGTTGTGCAGTAAAAATTTCCAGCATACTCTGTGCATCCAGGCGCAGTCTTTTGCCCGGACGTATCCTCATTAGGGGGGGATTAGAATATCCTTCCCCCTTTTCTTCTATACTGAATGATTTCAGTTCTCCCTCTCACTGTATCTAATTCCTTGGAGGAAGCCTAAGCTTGGCTCATCCAATATGGATGTTCTTCCTCCTTCTAGGACTCATGATGGGCTCCTTAAATTAGTTATGGTGTGGGGTTACGGCAATTGGCTGGGCGGGATGCACAAGTATGTCTCTTTCCTGCCTCTTTTCTAGCTTATCTATCCTAAGCTTACACATAAAAGGAATCTTATATTATAAGTTTAATAACTTAATACTAATTTAAGATTATTGTAAGTCATACTGTCATTGACTTCCAAAGCCTCATTTGCCCCTTTCTTTTACAGGAGGAGTATCTACGGTGTGAGAGCGCCTTCTGTAGCGTTCGTCGCCCCAATTTTTACGGCCACCTGGCGTGCCGAACCCACGCCGGCTGTTCAATCTCGAAGGGAAATCTTCGCTATTGGGACCCGCAGGTCTGCCCTGTGTGCAAGAAGCATTTAATAACCCTCCGTCAGCGGAGGCCAGGGACATCGCACGAGAGAAACTGCGCAAGTGGGTGCGTGGTTTCCAAAAGAACGCCACGGCACCTTATCTCCCAAGCGAACGGATGAGAGCCTTGCTCTTTCCCAAGGCATCTGCGAATGCCGTCATTCCTAAGGATGAGATCCCCTGCGTCCAACTGACGGTTGAACCTGACGTTTCGGACGCTCTCCAAGACTGTCACATAGATGAAGTGGAGAAGATTTCGGATGTGTCAGATAATACCGAAAGGACCCTGATGGCCGAGGGTCAAGAAGAAGAGGAAGATCAAGTGGAAACTCCTGACTCCGAGGTCGAGATCGCCCGGTCACCTTCTGTCTCTTCCGTTGTAATTTCGGAACCAGTCCCCTCTACATCTGCCACTCCTGCAGTGGTGGGCACCCACGATACCCTCCAAGCGTTGGTGGCACTCCTGGATGAAAAGTTCTGCCAGGGGCATGCAGACCTCAAGAGGGAGATTATGCGCATGTCAAAACAGACGCCAAAGAAGATCAGCGTCAAGAATCTTCGCGCCTGCTCGGTGACAAACCCTTGGTGGCATGCTGAACGCATGCCCATTACAAGTGGACGCATCGTTATCAACCCCAAGTTAGGCGCCGTCCCCCTTGAAGAGGTGGAGTTCTGGCCTAACTTTGAAGCTTATCCGGACTGTTACGTCCGTCTCAAAACTAAACCAGTCTCCAAGGAGGAGACCAAGCCTAAGGAGGTCATAGTGTTTGACCATACTAAGGCTCAAGCTCTTCTGGCTGACTACCTCAAGAGCTGGGGCTACACCAATTCCAAGGTGCCGGCCCTGAGCAAGAAGCACCCATCCTTTCTTGTTCCTCCCACCATGGTCTTTCCTTTCGCCGAAAAGGCCTTGGTGGCAGTGTTGAAGGCAGTGGAGGAAGGAAAACCCTCGCCCTCCCTCCCGACAACAAAAGCTGGAAAGATATCCAGTTAACTTTCGCAGTTGGAAAGTTGGAGGCTGACGTTGCGGGACGTCAGTTTAACGAAAACCTCCCCAAGCTCACCGAGTACCTTCTGCGTCGGGAGCAAGACACAAAAGAGAGGCTGGCTGCCTCTCTGTCTCTTCAAGTACAACTTGAGACTATGGCCGGGGACATTTGGGTCCCAGGCTTCTACATGGTTCTTGCAAAGACCCACCTTGCCACCTTGCTGAAGGACTTGTATAGCTTCATCAAGGCCCGGAGAGCCTGTAGAGAATTCTTGTTTGCGGATGCCACCGTCAAACACAAACCGCGGAAACTGATTTCCTCCAACATCTGGGGCAAATATCTTTTTCTTTTTGACCTCGTGAAAGAGATTGTGGACAGAGCCGCCACTGAGAACCGGAACCTTTTCAACAAGTGGGGCATGTCCTGAAAGAAGAAATCTTCTCAGGATGATGGCCCCCAACCTAAGAAGAAGTCCAATAAGCCCCGACCCCAACAGCGCCAGGCTAAACGTCAGTTTCCGGCATACGACAGTTGGTGGCTCAGCCCCAGCAGACCTTTCAGTTGGTCCCTCAGCCGGTGGGGGCAAAGTCACCAGTCTTCATACCAGCCTTTGAAAGGCAATCCACTACCTTTCGCCCCAAAGGTATAAGTTCCGGCAGAGACTCCTCTCGACGTCCATCTAAAGGGAGAGGAGGAAGGGGAGCAGGTGGCCGAGGTGGTAAATCCTCGGGAAACCAGAAGCAATGAAGTGCTTCCGGTGGGAGGAAGACTCCGCCACTTCCAGGATCGCTAGACCTTCGATGCTTGGGCCCACAGCATCATCAAGAAGGGGCTATGGGGGAGCTGAGTAACACCACCTCCAACCCTCCACCATTTCTTCCAACACTCCACCCCCGTCCTGGAGGAGTATGTCCTAGAACTCTTGAACAAGAAGGTGATCAAGAGGGTAAAGTCCACCAGGTTCCAGGGAAGACTATTCTGTGTTCCCAGGAAAGACTCAGACATACTCAGAGTCATTCTGGACTTGTCCCCTCTCAACAAGTTCATAGCGAACAACAAATTCAAGATGCTGACTCTTCAACATATAAGAGCCCTACTTCCTCACAAGGCTTACACGGTCTCGATAGACCTGGCGGACGCCTGCTGGCACATTTCAATGAATCACCAGGGTTCCTCCTACCTAGATTTCAAGCTTCAACGAAGGCAGTACGCCTTCAGGGCCATGCCCTTCGGACTCAACGTAGCTCCAAGAATCTTCACGAAGCTCGCAGACATGATCGTCCAGCAGCTACGCCTTTAAGGCATCCAGGTGATGGCTTACCTAGACGATTAGCTGGTTTGGGCAGCATCCTCTGAAGAATGCTCGCGTGCTTGCAGAAAGGTGACCCAGTTCCTGGAACATCTGGGTTTCAAAATCAACGCCAAAAAGTCTCGACTGTCTCCAGCTCAGAAGTTTCAATGGCTGGGAATCCATTGGAACCTTCAGTCACACCGTCTTTCCATCCCTCTGAAGAAAAGGAAGGAAATAGCGGGATCTGTCAAGAGACTCCTAAAATCCAAACGGATTTCAAGACGCCAACAGGAACGAGTGCTCGGCTCCCTCCAGTTCGCCTCAGTGACAGACCCAGTGCTACGAGCACAGCTAAAAGATGCATTGGGAGTCTGGAGAAGAAACACATCCATCGCTCGAAGAGATCTCAAGAGACCTCTACCAACCAGGCTTCGCACACTCTTCAAGCCATGGTTGGAGGCAAAGAACCTGAAAAGATCAGTTTCTCTTCAACCACCACCTCCGTCGGTCACCATCCACACGGATGCCTCGCTAGAAGGATGGGGGGGTCACTCCCATCAGCGACAAGATTAAGGAACATGGTCTCCCCTATTCAAGACGTACTCTGAAGAAACTGTCACCTCGTCCTTCGATCCACATCCGTCTAACTCTGGACAGCGCCGTCGTGGTCAGATGTCTCAACCGTTAGGCCTCAAGATCGCCCCAACTCAACCAAGTGCTATTGCCCATCTTCTGCCTAGCACACAAGAAGAGATGGCAACTCTCGGCAGTTCACCTACAAAGATTCCGCAATGTGATGGCAGACGCTCTATCGAGGACAAGCCCCATAGAGTCGGAATGGTCCCTAGACGCAAGATCATTCTCCTTCATCTCCCGTCAAGTCCCGGAACTGCAGATCGACCTCTTCGCGACGAGCGACAACAATCAACTTTTTATTTACGTGGCCCCATACGAGGACCCCAGAGCGGAAGCGGTGGACGCCATGTCCCTGGACTGGAACAGATGGTCCAAAGTTTACCTGTTCCCTCCACCCAACCTTCTGCTGAAAGTCCTCACCAAGCTGAGAACCTTCAATGGAACAGCAGCCCTAGTGGCACCCAAGTGGCCCCAGAGCAACTGGTTCCCTCTAGTCCTGGAGCTACAGCCCAAGCTGATCCCTCTGCCGGACCCAGTTCTCTCCCAGCAGGTTCAGAAGTCGACTGTCTTCGCTTCATCAAGGAAAACCCGAGACCTTCATCTCATGATTTTCTCTCCCTAGCCGTGAAGAAAAGGTTTGGAATTTCGAAAAAAATTTTAGACTTCCTAGAGGAATACAAAACAAAGTCTACCAGAAGGCAATATGAGTCATCCTGGAAGAAGTGGGGGTCTTTAGTCAAGGCAAAATATCCTACGTAAATCTCCATAGATTTTTGTCTGTCCTTCTTCATTCACCTTCATGGACAAGGCTTAGCAGCCAACACGATTTCCACTTGCAAATCGGCCTTGACTAGACCATTATTTTACGCCTTCCAGATAGACTTGTCCAACGACACCTTTAACAAGCTTCCAAAGGCATGTGCTAGAGTCCGTCCTGCACCTCCATCGAGACCCATCTCCTGGTCTCTTGATAAGGTGCTCCATTTTGCTTCTAGTCTGGACAATGAGTCTTCCCCTCTGAAAGACTTGACTCAAAAAGTGATTTATCTTTTTGCTCTCGCCTCGGGAGCCCGAGTCAGTGAAATAGTGGCTTTATCTAGAGAAGAGGGCCAGGTATAGTTCGCCGAAACAAGGGAATTTACCCTCTTCCCTGACGCAATATTTCTCGCTAAGAACGAACTCCCCACTAAGAGGTGGGGTCCCTGGAGAATCTGACCTCTGAAGGAAGATGTCTCTCTATTCCCAGTGGAGAGTCTAAAGGTCTATCTTCGAAGAACTTCAGACTTTGGTGGAGGACAGCTCTTTAAAGGAGAAACATCGGGATCTGATTTTTCACTCAAACAACTAAGGGCGAAAATCACCTACTTTATTCGCAGAGCGGATCCTGACAGTACACCCGCAGGTCATGATCCCAGGAAAGTCGCCTCTTCCCTAAATTTCTTTCAAGCAATGGATTTCGAAAGCCTTCGATCCTTCACAGGCTGGAAATCCTCAAGAGT
>NC_090727.1:190465168-190480168 GCF_036898095.1 Palaemon carinicauda
CTGATTTCTTAAAAAAATTTTGACATCTGAACTGGAAGGTCAATTCTTTCGAATATATTTTTCAGAAAACAAGTCATATTTATAATTATGTGGTTATCAATAATCTAACACACACACTCACTAAACACACACAAACACACACACAAATATATATATATATATATATATATATATATATATATATATATAAACTTTAGAGATAGCATAGTTTTGTTTAGTGAATTATGGGAGGAATAGTAAGAGATGATAGAAGATTTTAATAGAGAGATAAAAAATACAGGTCTGAAAATAATATGAGTAAAACCAAGGTAATATTCAATGAAAATGCACAGACAACAAATAAGGGTTATGGGGGAGCCTCTAGATTCGACATACAGTAAGCGTTTCTCCTGGACACGAGACTGAAATTAAAAGGTGGATAAGCATTGGATGGAGACCTTTTGGTAAACGAAATGAGATTATGAAATGTAAAATGCCATTTTTTCTAAACAGAAAAGTATTTAATCAGATGGTCTTTTTTTATTGGAAAGATGTGCCTTACTAAAGCCTTAGATCATAAGCTATTTACAATTCAAAGAACTAAGGAAAGAATAATGATGGGAATAACACTAAGAGTCAGTAAAAAAGCAACTTGGATACGAGAGCAAACTAAAGTAGAGGATATTCTAACACTTTGTAAGAAAAAGATATGGACATGGGCATGAAATATAATGAGAATGACAGATAATAGGACATTAAAAATTACAGAATGCGTCCCTAAAGATTGCAAAAGAAGCAGGGAAAGGAAGAGAAGACGATGGATCGACGGTTGCCTACACTAGTAGAGAAAGGTCATAAACAGATGTTGTTGTTGCAGATTTCCTGACCCTTATAGCGAAGCACGGGTTCCTGCACACTTGCAGCCCGTAGGTGCTTGTCCGTTTTTTTCAGGTTTGTAGGCGATTTAGGATATGGGACAATATGCGACCTTTGTTTGTTGGTGGTTTGGGATAATTTGATACTTTCAGGTTAATTCAGCTTTCTTTTTTTCCCCTTATTTTAGATGTGCCCCACAGGCCCTTATTTTAGAGGTGCCCCACCCTCTTTAGGTGAAATGAAAAGGAAGAAAGTGACGGAGGGGAAGAAGACATCCACCCTAAAAGAACCCACTGGCTCCTGTATTTGTGTTGTAGAGGAATAGGTACAGCAGTAATTCCTAATGACTAGGAGGGCTCAGGAATGAGTTAAGAAATGTTTAGTTTGACATATTCGCAGAGAAGGAGTAAAACTTCCTTAGAAGTGTAAGCTTAAGTTTTTAGGATGAGCAATATCATAAAGTTTCACCTTGAGTAGGAGAGAGTGGAAAAGGAGAATTTGGTTTAAGGGTATACATTATAGAGACAGGGTGGAATTCACATTCCTGGACCGGAAAATACTTAAACAAAAATTAAAACAAATTATTAATTATGTATTATAGTCATAGAGACTTGTACGTTATTATCGAATTCAATATTTAGTTGGGAATATGTCCTGAACTTCTGTAAATAAAAGAAGAGAATTTCAAGTGAAAGGAGAGTTAAAAGGAGGTTCAGCAGAGAATTACATGGTTGGGTCACTTTGGTTTGAAATTGGTGTTGGTAATTATGTTATCTGGGGGTCGGAGAAATGCTGAGAATGCATCAACATTAGCAATAATGTGCTTTGCGATTACTGTCACAGTTACAGGAATGTTAGAGTTAAAATCCTGTGTTAGTAGGCTTGTTTCTAGACAATGCAACAGGTAGTGTTACAGAGTTTCATCTGTCAGTTGCTGACAGTTGTTACATGGTTTCCCATCTCGGCTATGCTGCTGGGTCCTCGTCATTGTTGATGATGATTTACCAGTTGCACAAATACCTAAGTCGCAGACTGCAAATGATGACTGCTACTTGGCAGGTAGTATTTCTTGTAAGAGGATGCGGGATTAGGATACTTATTTCGATATACCATTTGGCTGATCTGGAAACAAAAAGGAAGGCTCGCCTTACTTCACTAGTCTTTTGCATGTTGCAAAAGGCTGTCATTTGATTCTTGATGATTTTCAGTGAAGGTTCAAATGTGTTACTGATTGCTTGGCACGTCTGGGCTGACTTGGCAAGGTAATCAGCCTCATCATTGCCAGTAATTTTGGTGTGACTTGGAATCCAATTCAGGATGATCTGCCAGTTCTTGCTTTGGTGAGCTAAGGCTAGATACTATATTACTGGGATTAGGTGGATATTTTCAGTGGGTTATTCGTTGCTGAGAGCCAGAATGGCTCCTCTCGAATCAGTGTGGATTGTTGTATTTCCTCCAGGATTGCCAGCTGAGTCTTCCAGTGCTTTGAAAACCACCACTAGCTTGGTTTGGAGGTTGGAGAAATGACTGCTGCTGCTGCTGCAGGAATATCACGATCAAGTGATCAATCCGTATAATAGGTGCTTGGGGCGGAGGTGCCATTGATTGCATTTTTGGTGGCAGCAGTAAGTGGTTCTGACGTGCAGAGAGCTTTGCGTGTGTCTTTGGAGGATCAATCTCCTCCGCCAAGGGCAGGAGTCTTTTGAGTCTGTTGTTTAGAGAGAAGTCTCTGTCTCCTTTGATTTACTTGAATATGATGCTGCAATTCCTGAAGTAGATCCTTTCTGAGAGGGAAATTATGTTAGTTTCGGCTCTCAACAAGCATAGTTTGGTTCACATTGAAGAGCCGCTAACGAGTCTCATTTCATTATTTTGTACAACTTCTAGGGAGACTTTATGAGTTTTGCTCAGGGAGCTGAGCATAGGTGATGTATAATCAATAAGGGATAGAATTGCTTAAATGCAGAACAGTCTTAACAGGCTGTTTGATACTCCTTGTTTGAGGAAGTTCCTTCGTTTCATGGCTGAGAGAAAAATTTTTGTTTTCTCTCTGAGGTGGGTTACTTCGATGGCAGGTGATAGAGTTTCGTTGATGAATACTCCTAGATACATGCATTGATTCACCCATTCTATGGTGTGACGGGCCGAGAGAGGGTTGTGAACTCAAAGGCAGGATGCAATCAACTGAGTTGTTTATTAAGGAACACTCTCCTTTAAATACAAAACCTCAAGGCAACAGGACATAATCTGTTCGAGAGACAGACAATGTTACAGAGCAAAACCGGAGACATGATCATTCAGGTTCTTTTTAGTGCGAGGGAAGAGCGCAGATACAAGCATAATATCTACAAAATAATTATGTACAATTGTGTGACACATGGTTGGTACATGGCTCCCCCCCCCTAAAAATGACATACTGTACATGTTAAATAGGGCGCCCTGATCTAGAGAGGCGAACTGTAGGCGGGTCATCTGGCAGAAGATAAGCAGGTTTTAGACGATCAATGGAGACCAAGTCTTCTTTGCCCTGAATGTTTAGGAGGAATGATTTCGGACTGCGTCGGATCACAAGGAAAGGGCCCGTGTAAGGGGGCGTTAGGTGTGGCTTGCTGGTGTCGTTGCACAGGAAGACGTGCGTTGCAGAGTGCAAGTCCGTTGGTATGTGATGCTTCACTGGGGGCTTGTAAGTCTGGTGGCACGGAGTAAATTTTCCCACGACGTGACGTATGCGCTGGAGATCGTCGGAGGAGGTTGTAGAAGGAAAAAATTTGGCAGGGACGACCAACGGGTCACCATACACCATTTCAGCTGCCGAGACGTCGAGGGCGTCTTTAGGAGCGGTCCTTAGTCCCAGGAGGACCCAGGGAAGCTTAGTAAACCAGTTGCAATCCTTGCAGTGGGACATCAAAGCTGCTTTGAGGGTGCGATGAAAACGTTCAACCATTCCATTGGCAGCGGGGTTGTAGGCCGTTGTCTGATGTAGGGTGATGCCCAGGAGATTCGCTAATGACGTCCACAATTGAGAGGTGAAAGTGGTTCCCCTGTCAGAAGTAATATGCTCAGGGATACCGAATCTTGAAATCCATCCAAAGAGTAAGGCAGATGTACATGAGGCGGACGTTGCAGTTTCCATGGGAATGGCTTCAGGCCAACGAGTGGGGCGGTCGATGACGATAAACAGGTAACGATGGCCTTGTGATGTGGGTAAGGGGCCTATAACGTCGACGTGAATGTGTGCGAAACGACGCTGAGGTTAAGGAAAGGTGCCCACTCCTGAATACGTGTGTCGATGTACTTTGGAAGTTTGGCAAGAAGTACAGGCACGGACCCAATCCTTAGCATCCTTAGAAATGCCATGCCAAATGAACTTTGCCTTCAGCCGCTGTGCAGTAGAACGGCACAAGGGATGTGAAAGGCCGTGAATGAAATCAAACACCTGTCGGCGCATGGGAGCAGGAATCCAAGGTCGCGGTCTACCAGTACTGACGTCACAGAGGAGGGTGGTGTTGGAGTCTTCGAGGGGAAAGTCTTCCCAATGGAGGGACGTGCAGGATATCCTACAAGCCTGATACTCTGGATCCTGTCGTTGGGCTTCAGCCAGGGCGTTGTAATCCAATCCCAGTTGAACGGCAGCCAACGTATTTCTTGACAGGGCATCGGCAACGGGATTCATTTTCCCAGGGACGTATTGGAGGGTGCAATTGTATTCAGCCACGGCGGAGAGATGTCGGCGTTGACGGGCGGACCAGGCGTCAGACTGTCGAGTGAAGGCGTGCACCAGAGGCATGTGGTCTGTGCGAATGACGAAGGGCGTACCTTCTAAGAAATGGCAAAAGTGACGGACAGCCAAGTGCACCGCCAGCAATTCTTATTCGAAGGTAGAATAACCCGATTGTGCCTTGGACAGTTTTCTGCTGAAGAAGGCCAATGGGCGGGGCGAGCCTTTGACCACCTGCTCGAGTACTGCACCAATAGCGACGTCATTGGCATCGGTGGAGAGAAGGTCCTTTGGCTTGCCCTTGAGGGAGGCGTAGAGGAGAGCAAGAGTGGCGGCAATGGCTGGCAGAAAACGGTGATAATAGTTGATCATGCCCAAGAATTCCTGCAGAGCTTTGACGGTCGAGGGCGCGGGGAATTTCTGAACGGCTGCTACCTTCTCAGGGAGGGGATGGACTCCTTCAGGAGTGATACGGTGCCCTAAGAACGACACTTCGTTGGCGCCAAAGGTACACTTGTCGTACCGGACTACAAGGCCGTTTTGTTGCAGGCGGTTGAGCACGATGCGCAGGTGACGGAGGTGTTCCTCTTTTGAGGAGGAGAACACAAGTATGTCGTCCACATAACACACACAGAAAGGGAGGTCCCCTAAGATGCCATCCATGAGACGTTGAAACGTTGCCCCAGCATTACGAAGGCCAAAACAGGAGTAATTGAAGGTGTATGTACCAAACGGAGTGGTGATGGCGGTCTTGGGGATGTCTTCTGGGTTCATAGGCACCTGATAATACCCCTTCAGGAGGTCGAGCGTAGAGAAAACCTTCGCTTTGTGCAGGTAGGAGGTCACGTCGGCAATGTTTGGGAGGGGGTAGTGATCCGGTTCTGTTTGCATGTTCAGGCGCTTGTAATCCCCGCACGGACGGAGGGAGCCGTCTTTCTTCAGAACGATGTGTAAGGGTGATGAACATGGGCTGGAGGCCTTTCGGCAAAGGCCCATTTCCTCCATTTCGGCGAACGTTTGGCGGCTGCCAATCGTTCCGGTGCCAGACGTCTGAATTTTGCAAAGACTTGGAGTCCCGTCGTCTTGATATGGTGATAAATACCGTGCTTGGCAGGAACCGTGGGCGTTTGGCAAAGTTCTGGACGGAAAACTTCCGGGTACGACGTGAGGAGGTGGGCGTAGGCATCCGTGGGTGCGCTGATGTGGAGAGCGAGGTTAGAGGGGGCGGGTTGAAGAGGTGTCGACAAGTACGAGTCTGCGTTGACCAATCGTCGGTGGGCGACATCAACCAGAAGTTGGAAATAAGAGAGGAAATCCGCACCGAGGATTGGCATTGTGACGTCAGCAACGAGAAACTTCCAATTGAATTTACCGTTTCCGAACGATAATGTGAGGTTCTCGTAACCGTATTTGGGTATCGCAGATTCGTTGGCAGCTACCAAGCGGACGTCGGCAGATGTAGACAGACCACGTCGTGCCTTGAAGAGTTTCCTTGGCAAAAGAGAACGACAAGTACCCGTGTCTACCAAAAATCACACGCCCGTTCCTGCATCCTGTAAAAAGAAAAGATTAGAAACACGGGAGGCCACCGCCACAAGCGATGGCCTACTTACACGTTTTTTGGCCACTGACAATTCTTGGCACATTTCTTTGCGGTTGCCCCGAATCTGAAGTGGTAGTAGCAAAACTGCGGCGGATGGGAGGTAGTAAGTGGCTGTAGAAGTCGTTCGTTGGGGCGCGAGCGATTGGTGGGTGGTGGGCGGCTTTGTCGCCGCTTCGGCATGTGACGGGGTAGGCGTGTATGTCCTACGGCATTCATGTCAGCTTCGGTTGACGTAGAATAGTCATCCTCGTCGTCAGGGGTGGAGGCGTTGATGAAGGTATTGAAGTGGCTGTCCATAAGGGAGTCGGCTTTGGTCATCCTGTCCTTTATGGGTAAACTATCGACATCGGGTATGGCAGCGCGTACAGGTTCTGGTAAACGGCGTATCCAAAGGGCACGAAGTAGGTTCACCTCACGAGGAGAGCCGTCTGCGGCAGGTTGAAGGCGAGCGATACTGGTCATTTCCCTGAGGGCAAGCAAAGCCCTTTGGTCCCCCAACGGTTGTTGCGAGAGCTGAAAAAGCTTTGCTATATGGGCAGCTGGCGACGGCGAGTACTGCTGCAGAAGGTATGTTTTGAGGGCGTCATACGCTATTGGGGTGTCTGCTTGTTCACAAAGCCAGTCGGATATTTCTGGGAAGGTGTCCTCGGGTATCGCCGCGAGAACATAATCCGCTTTGGTGGTTGAGCGAGTCACGCCCCTGATACGAAACTGGACTTCTGCGCGCTGAAACCAAGGAAACGCCTCTCCGCTGGCAAACGATGAAAGTTTGAATGGAGCGGCCGCAGGACCAACTGCCGTAGAGTCCGCCATAGTATCAACGATGAAGGGGCGAGGGGGTGGGGGTGGAAGGCGGTGGGAGCGAGTCGACTTCCGCGGTCACCAATGTGACGGGCCGAGAGACAGACAATGTTACAGAGCAAAACCGGAGACATGATCATTCAGGTTCTTTTTAGTGCGAGGGAAGAGCGCAGATACAAGCATAATATATACAAAATAATTATGTGAAATTCGGAGGGTTTTCTGTGTATTTCGTGGCCATTACTTTGATCTTGATGGTGTGGGTTTTTAGGCTCAGGTCTTTGCATTTGGCCTGCTTTATGTCAAGTGCCTTCTGGGTGTTTTTGCTTCAGTCTGCTTGCTGTGGCAGACAATTCATATGTCACCAGTGTATATGAAGATCTCCACTCCGTTTGGGAGGTCTAGAGCAGCATAATTCTCCATAAGTAAGTTGAATATATATGGGCTTAGTATGCCCCTTGAAGAGCTCCATTTTCCAAGGGACTCTGGCTTCTCAGTTCTGGGTGTAATTCCAAGTCTATGCCAGTAGGTATCCTTTTACTCTTTTCTCTACGAATGTGAAGAGGATTGCTGGGGAGCTAGTTAGGTCAAAGGCTTTCTCGAGGTCAAGAAAGATGACAAAGCCTTTTTTTGTCGTTGTTTGTAGTAAGAACATATGCTATACATTCTTCAGTGCCTTTACCTTCTCTGTAGGCATACCTTCTCCTAGACATGAAGGCGAGGATGTAGTGGGCTTATTTTCCATTGCAGTCTGCTGAGTACCATTCGTTCAGTGACTTTCTCGGTGGGGCTAATCAAGGCTGTGGGTCGGTAGGCATCTGGTTCTTTGGGTATGGGGATGGGTTTCATGTCTTGTTGATTCCATGTTATTGGTTGGAGTCTTTCGGCGTGCGTTCTGTTGATTAAGTGCAATTACACCAATTTTGCGGGACTTCCCATATTCCTTAGCTTACTGTAAGTGATTAGGTCAGCTCCAGGGGCAGTATCCCTTCTGACTTATGTGAGAACTGTGTTGAGTTCTTTCATGGTGTAAGGGTTGTCGGTGTCATCTGTCATGTTGCATGCCGCTTCAGTAATATTTTCCTGGTTGGCAGCAAAGTTCTCTGTCTATTTTTGGTTTGCAGAAGATGATTTGTGATCTTGGCTCGGTCTGCAAAGTTTTTAGCAATTCTATTTGCTTCTGCTAATGGGTTGGGGTAGGTGACTCTGGGTGTGCTGTGTTTCATAGAGATCTTGTTGAACCATGCCCATATCTTTGCTAGAGATTTGTTATTGTTGATTTAGTGACACCATGAGTACCATTTTTCTGTTTACACTTCCCCTTAGTAAGGAATGTTTATTGATTTCGACGAGTAGAGCATGAAGTTCATTAGTTTTGTGTCTTCTGAATGGCTTTTTGGTTCTGTTGATTCTTGCCTTCATCTCCTTTATGCAGCTGTTGTATTACCAGCCATCCACATGCTTTGTTCCTGAGTACTTTTTCTGAGGCAGAGATGTCCAGGCTGCAGCATCGAACTGTTCATTGAAGTCTAGTGATAAGATGCAGATGTCTTTGAGGGGGTTCTTTATATATTCAAGAGCCCACTCCGTCATAGATTGCTCGAATCTTACCCAGTTTCCAAAGTCCAGGTTCCAAATTTAGGGGGTCGGAGGAGGAGGAGGGGGATATTTCTCAAGTTTGATGTCAATTTCTATTGCAAACTGGTCACCTGTTAGCATAGGATGCAGTCGCCAGTTAGCACCCCTTTGGAGGGTTCTTGACAGGAATGTGAGGCCTAATTGAGCACCCTTAGATAGGTTGCCTCTGACACATTGTTAAGTAATGTTACATCTGGATAGCTTTGCTTGAGGGCCTGCAGATCTCGGCCTGTCTAGTTTGTTGCCAATATTGAGTTCAAGAACGAATGATGGGCGTTGAAATCGCCTGCATTGATTATATCATCCCAAGAGGCGGCAGCAAAGAGCCCTTTTGCATTAATGCTTTTGTTGGGACATTTGTAGACATTGTGAGGGTTGTGGCTAGCAGAGACACCTGAACACTAAGTATCTCTGCTTTTGTCCCACAGTCCATACCTTGTACTCTTTTTGAGGGGATACTATTCTTGATGAGAGTTGTTAATCCTCTCGTTGTTGGTGTTAGATATGTAATATTCACTTTGTATTCTCCAAATGAGAAGGGTGTTTTCTCACTGCATAAGGTTTCCTGCAGCACAATAATGTCAGGATTTTGCACTGAAGTTTGGGAATATAGGAATGTGAACTTGGTTCTGAGTCCTCAGGGTCTAATGGAACATTGGAGCATTTTCATGTTGGTGATGTTGAGAGCTTCCTTGTTGTTGATTGTCTTTGTATCAGGTTAATTCGCTGTGTGGATGATGAAGATGTTGGACGTGATATTGTGTAACATGTTATATGAATATGTGGGGCAGTAAACTTACGGATGAAGTGTTTAAAGGTGACTGGATAGAAGTTGATATTATATCAAGAATGGAAGGTAATCAAAATGTTGATCATTACACATGAATAGAATTACACACCAGCTAGAGTGGGGTTCTTATAATTGGTTTTAAAGTAGGGAAGGCAGGTTACATTACTTGGAGGTTTATTGGTGGTGGAATTTGAAAGGTTAGGGTATCGACATATTGATTCTATAAGGTGTGGTTGGTTATGAGCTGTTGATGAGGTGGAGAGTGTACGGGGTCACTCAGATGAACAGACAGGAGTGGAGAGTGGGTAGGGTTTCTCGGAAAGAATGGCAGGGGTTGAAGGAGAGGTTGGTCTTGGGGAAAGTAGAGTAGGAGTGGGGGAGTGATTGTTGTGACTTTGGATGAGGTCTTGGTGGAAATTGAGGCTTAGGTTCTAGGGGAGGACGTTGAGGGGGACAGGGAGGAGTGCTCATGAATTGGAGGTGTGATTGGAAGAGGAGTGATGTATTTCATGGGGGGAAAGGTGTGGTTGGTTGGAGGTTGATTGGTTCGATGAGGCTGCCATGGGTTCGTGTTGTATCGTCGATCTACTTTTTTCAGATCGGCGATCCGCTGAAACCTTGCAGGACATCTCTTCTGCCATGCATGGTGAGGGCCTCGGCCTTCGGCAGTTAGGACATTTAGAGGTGGTTGGTTGTCCAGACTTTAATCTGGTGATGTAGTCGTCGGTGGAGTATTTTCTGCTGCTACAGATGGCCCAGACCACTGGTCTTATACAGCAGCTTCTGTGGTGGCCAAACTTCTGGCACCTGAAGCATCTGAGAGGTCAGGGGAAATACTCCTCTGTGTAGAAGGTTCCCCAGTAACCGAAAGAGATCTTTGGAGGTCGCTGTCCCTTGTAAATAGCCTCCAACATGTGGGATCTCCTGGCGGAGTTCCCCTCACATTTCTTGACCAAGAAAATGGCTGGGTGGTTCTGCATAAATTCCAGAGGCAGGTTGAGGTCGTACCTGATGATGATTACTTCCCGCTTCATATTCCTTAGACATGTAGGCCTGAGTCTTCCAGCTCTTCTAGTGCCTTATGGAACCCATCTACCCCTCTTCATGATCTTATTCACATATGACACTCGAGTAATTTCTCTTATAGTTTCCTTTCTAATCCTCTCCTGCCATTTAAGTCTCAATATTCTTCTGATGGATTTGTTTTCAAATTTGCTAAATCTTTTGGAGATTGTTTCATTGTTATACCATGACCCATGTTTATAATGTAACAGATCTCACTAAACTGATATATTGCCTGATGTTTAGATGTAATTTTAGGCTATTTGTTTTCCAAATTTTACTTAACCTAGCCATTGTCTGGTGTGCTTTTTTTGTACCTCATTAATTCTTTCTCCTTAAAATGATATTTCATCTTTTATTGCCTATTCATTTCTCATCATATCTGTCTTTCTTCTGTTTAGCTTGAGTCCAACCTCATGTGATATATCATGCACTGTAGTAAGCATTCTGTGGTTTCTGCAAACATGGACAGCGTCATTACTATACTCTAGGTCAGTTAATTTCCTATTACCAATCCAGTCCAATCTTACTCCATTATCTCCAATTGTTCTGCCATTACAGAATTCATTAGGATGATAAACAACATAGGTAACAACACATTCCCTTGGAGTACTCTGCTGTTCACTGAAAAGTTATTTGATAGAACTCTACTAACATTAACTTTGCGCTTTCTATGCGCATGGACAGACTTAATCAAATTTACATACTTGATAGGAATTCCATAATAAATCAGGAGTCTCCACAATTGGCAGGTGCACACTCCCCAGATGCCATCATATATATATATATATATATATATATATATATATATATATATATATATATATATATATATATATATATATATATATATATATATATATATATATATATATATATATATATATATATATATATACAGTATATATATATATATATATATATATATATATATATGTATATGTATATATATATATATATATATATATATACATATATATATATATATATATATATATATATATATATATATATATATATATATGTATATATATATATATATATATATATATATATATATATATATATATATATATATATATTTACTCATAATTATATGTATTATCTTATCTTAACTCTCTGGCACCCACGGGATGAATAGGGCCTCAATGAATTCAATCCAAATGTCTCTTTCCTGCGTCATCTCACTGAGCTTAACCCTATTCTCAGATTCAACCTTCCACATCGTCTTTAACCATGTTTCTCTTGGTCTACTCTGTAGCACACCGACTTCCAGTCTGGTACATCCTGGACTAACTCATCTTCCCTTACTAGAATATGCCCCATCCATCTCCATCTTGGTATAACTATATCGTTTACAATGGGTACCCATGCCACCTCGCAAATTGCCATTTCTGTTGTATGCTGCAGCCATTTGATTTCTAAATGCTTTATTCTCAAAGGCAAGAAATTTTTTACCATGCGTTACAGTCCTGTACGACGACTGGTGGCCGTAAGTTAAGATCAATCTTACAATTGTAATGTATATTTTGATTTTTCTGTGAACTAATATTAGATTTGACCTTCCAACTATTTTTAGCCTGCTCATTGCTTGTTCTAGCATCCGTATTCTCTCTTTGAAATCTGTAACTAGGGATCCTTTGCTAGGAATGGTTTCTAAATATTTGCAAAGGTTTGAGTTAGGTAATATATTACTCCTCCGATAAGGCAGTTCGTCTGATCATCACTGAATTTGCATGACCCGTCTTTCTCTGGTTGATAATCCATTCAACCTTTTTCTCCTTCTGTACTAACCTATCAATTATTCCTTGCATTTCAGTTATTGTAGGGGCAATTAGAACTATATCATTTGCGTATTCAAGATCACATATGCTCTGCTCTCCTTTCCATTGAATGTCATTATTCATTCCTTGCATTACTATGTTCATAACAGAATAAATCATCAGATAAACAGAAGAGGGGATAGTATTCCACCTTGTAGTACTCTGTCTTGACTTCCATTGCATTTTTATATGAGGGATTCATCTGAAGCAACACAGGCAACATGTAGCATGCGACTTGGCTGGCTTTCAACCAGGAAACATGTTACCTCCGATAGGGCAACACTGTTGTTGATTGTAGTATGTTACATGCTATGTCAACAATTGAATCCCTCAATACCCATTTCCACCCATTCAACAAAAAATTAGTAATTTACCTACATGATGTCAGAGCAGACGATCGATCACTGCGGTTGTATATTTAGAGATATGTACTCGCAAAAAAAGAAAAACAAAATCGATCGATGGTGGATGAGGAAACTTTTTATGGGCAAGCCATAAGCAATCCACTTACTGCTCCTAACGCTAGAAGATTTCTTTCAGGTTAGTGTTTCGTACTTACGGCAAAAAACAGTGCCCAAATTCTTGATTATTTTATATATATATATATATATATATATATATATATATATATATATATATATATATATATATATATATATATATATATATATATATATATATATATATATATATATATATATATATATATATATATATATTATATTATATATACATATATGTTTGTGTGTGTATTGTTTTTATATATAAATAGATGGAAATTTCGTTTTGAAGTAGGTGAAATATCAGAATACATATGCGTGTGTTTTTGTGTATATTAATTCATTTATCTAACTATTGCCACGTCACCGTAAAATTCCTCGGCTAAATACTGCCGTGCATCTAGTTTGACATGGTTATTCTTATACTCTGTCAAATGTATTATTCATAGAATATCAAGTTTCCTGTGTTCTCCTATAATTGTGCGTGTTTGCTTGAGACCAATTCATCCTGTTACTACAACATTGAATCCTTCCCGCGAGTGATTGGAAGGCTTTCAACACTAGGCAACAGGTTAAATCCCATCGTATGATTCAAGTAATATAGGCAACATGTTGCTACTTTAAGCATACCACCCAGTAGCATGCTACATGTTGCCGTGTGTTG
This sequence comes from Palaemon carinicauda, assembly GCF_036898095.1. Taxonomy (NCBI): domain Eukaryota; kingdom Metazoa; phylum Arthropoda; class Malacostraca; order Decapoda; family Palaemonidae; genus Palaemon; species Palaemon carinicauda. The sequence goes on from NC_090727.1 coordinate 190,478,623, forward strand.
AACTGGTTGAATCGCATTTAGCCTATGTGTCAATGTAGAATACTACATGTTACCAAAATGTTGCCTCAGTGGAATCCCCCCCTTTAATACTAGCATCAACCATTATCCTGCAATAAGTTCCGCTATGCATATCCATTATGATGTTTAAAATCTTTCTTGGTATCCCATAGTGCCTCAGAATCTTTTTAACATACTACATAGAATACTACCAAATTCTCTCTCTCTCTCTCTCTCTCTCTCTTTCTCTCTCTCTCTCTCTCTCTCTCGTTTATATATATATATATATATATATATATATATATATATATATATATATATATATATATATATATATATATATATATATATATAGGTGCTCTTCCAATATGTGATCTACCAAAGGTTTGTGATCTACTATTGATCTACTGTTCATGGCATGTGGTCTACTAGGAAAAAAAGTAGACAAAATAAAAATAAAAATAGTTTATTACTGACTATATTTAATGAAAAATTTAAAAAGGAAATAATAGACATTTAACGATAGAAAAAATGGAAAAGGTAAAAATCAAGAGATTTAACGACAGACCTCTCTAATATCATTTAAAAAGTCAGAATATAAATCTACAGATTCATTTTATAACAATATTCATCCAGATTTGACTGAAGCATATGTTTAGCGGTACCTCTCATCGTTCACAAAATTCTGATTTTTGCCTCTAACCACGATCTTTCAATTGATTGGGTATGCGTTCCAGTGTTTGGGTTGACGTAATGCCGCTGATGGTTAACAGTGGAGTGTACAAATCCATGAGAATTTAAGGTGCTATAAGGCCACTCGTCTGAATGTATTACTGATCCTTGTGCACATTCACGAATTATAATAGGTAGAAGTGAATTTCTGTCTCGACGATCAACATAAGAATATCGACACTTAAGACCCTTCTTTAAACCGTACACCCAAGGGCCGTCTATCCTGTTGCCGTGATTCCTATTATTCTTAATATCTGCTTCCCTGTCTGTTGATTCTGGGTCAAGATTTCCGTGAAGTAGTCTTCCACGGTTATATTTCTTCCTGCCAGCAAATCTAGCTTCATCTATCTGTATTGGCTCTGCAGTAGTCCCGCCCATCTGACCTTTATGTTGAACTATGTTAGTACAAACTTCACGGCACATGTTATACCAGTCAACATCAGTGATAATATCAGCATATTTGATGGGGGTTCCACACATACACACACACACACACACACACACACACACAATATCCAGAATTTGGCATAAGGAAAGTTTGCAATTCGTCTTATTATTTAAACCAGATAATTAAAAAAAAAAAGAAAAAAAAAACTGTTTCCAGTACGAGCACTTTTAAAAGTTTGACATCCTTTCACTGGACATCTCATTACAGGTACAAAACTTCCTTTCACTTTACGTCTTTTATTTTTCATAACACTTCCTCACTTATCACAACTAATGGCAACAACTTCAGGATCATCCAATAAATTCTTTCCATGTAAGTAGGCTACAGCTGTTTCTTCATTATAAATTACGTTCCCTACAAACTCTACGC
>NC_090727.1:190492668-190527668 GCF_036898095.1 Palaemon carinicauda
TCACATTGCTAATCCTCGGTGCGGATTTCCTCTCTCATTTCCACCTTCTGGTCGATGTCAGCCACCAACGATTGGTAAACGCAGACTTGTACTTGTCGACAACTCTTCAGCCCGCCCCCTCCAACCTCGCTCTCCACATCAGTGCACCCACAGATGCCTACGCCCACTTCCTCACATCGTACCCGGAAGTTTTCCATCCAGAACTTCGCCAAACATCCACGGTTCCTGCCAAGCATGGTATTTATCACCATATCAGGACTACGGGACTCCCAGTCTTCGCAAAATTCAGACGTCTGGCACAGGAACGATTGGCAGCCGCCAAACAGACGTTCGCCGAAATGGAGGGAATGGGCCTTTGCCAAAAGGCCTCCAGCCCATGGTTTTCACCCTTACACATAGTTCTGAAGAAAGACGGCTCCCTCTGTCCTTGTGGGGAATACAGGCGGCTAAACATGCAAACAGAACCAGATCACTACCCCCTCCCAAACATCACCGACTTGACCTACCTGCACAAAGCGAAGGTTTTCTCTACGCTCGACCTCCTGAAGTGGTATTATCAGGTGCCTAAGAACCCAGAAGACATCCCCAAGACCGCCATCACCACTCCGTTTGGTACACAAACCTTCAATTACTCCTGTTTTGGCCTTCGTAATGCTGGGGCCACGATTCAACGTCTCATGGATGGCATCATAGGGGATCTCCCCTTTTGTGTATGTTATGTGGACGACATACTTGTGTTCTCTGCCTCAAAAGAGGAACACCTCCGTCACCTGCGCATCGTGCTCAACCGCCTGCAACAAAACGGCCTTGTAGTCCGGTACGACAAGTGTACCTTTGGCGCCAACGAAGTGTCGTTCTTAGGGCACCGCATCACTCCTGAAGGAGTCCATCCCCTCCATGAGAAGGTAGCAGCCGTTCAGGACTTCCCCGTGTCCTTGACCGTCAAAGCTCTGCAGGAATTCTTGGGCATGATCAACTATAATCCCCGTTTTCTGCCAGTCATTGCCGGCACTCTTACTCCCCTCTACGCCTCCTTCAAGGGCAAGCCAAAAGACCTGAAGTCGGGTCCCCTTCAAGAAGCGGCCTTCTGCAATGCAAAGAAGGCCCTATCAACCACTGCTGCTCTCACTTTTCCTATCCCACATGCCCCTCTCCTTCTCTCCACCGATGCCAGCGATGTCGCTATATGAGCAGTGCTCGAGCAGGTGGTCAACGGCTCGCCCCGCCCATTGGCCTTCTTCAGCAAAAAACTGTCCAAGGCAGAATCGGGTTATTCTACCTTCGATCGCGAATTGCTGGCGGTGCACTTGGCAGTCCGTCACTTTCGCCATATCTTAGAAGGTACGCCCTTCGTCATTCGCACAGACCACTTGCCTCTGGTGCACGCCTTCACTCGACAGTCTGACACCTGGTCCGTCTGTCAACGCCGACATCTCTCCGCCGTGGCTGAACACAATTGCACACTTCAATACGTCCCTGGGAAAATGAATCCCGTTGCCAATGCCCTGTCAAGAAACACGTTGGCTGCCGTTCAACTGTGATTGGATTACAAAAATGGCTGAAGCCCAACGACAGGATCCAGAGTATCAAGCATGTAGGACATCCTGCACATCCCTCCCCTCGAAGACTCCAACACCACCCTCCTCTGTGACGTCAGTACTGGTAGACCGCGACCTTGGATTCCTACTCCCGTGCTCCGGCAGGTGTTTGATTTCATTCACGGCCTTTCACATCCCTCGTGCCGTTCTACTGCACAGCTGCTGAAGACGAAGTTCATTTGGCACGGCATTTTCTAAGGATGCTAAGGATTGGGTCCGTGCCTGTACTTCTTGCCAAACTTTCAAAATACATAGACACACGGATTCAGGAGTGGGCACCTTTCCTTAACCTCAGCGTCGTTTCGCACACATTCACGTCGACATTGTAGGCCCCCTACCCACATTACAAGGACATCATTACCTGTTTATCGTCATCGACCGCTCCACTCGTTGGCCTGAAGCCATTCTCATGGAAACTGTAACGTCCGCCTCTTGTACATCTGCCTTACTCTCAGGATGGATTGCAAGATTTGGTATCCTTGAGCATATTACTTCTGATGGGGGTACCACTTTCACCTCTCAATTGTGGACATCATTAGCGAATCTCCTGGGCATCACCCTACATCAGACAACTGCCTACAACCCCCCCCCGTTGCCAATGGAATGTTTGAACGTTTTCATCGCACCCTCAAAGAAGCTTTGATGTTCCGCTGCAAGGATTCCAACTGGTTTACTCAGCTTCCCTGGGTCCTCCTGGGACTAAGGACCACTCCTAAAGACGCCCTTGACGTCTCGTCAGCTGAAATGGTGTATGGCGACCCGTTGTTCGTCCCTGCCGAATTTTTTCCTTTTACAACCTCCTCCGACGATCTTCAGTGCATATGTCATGTCGTGGGAAAATTTACTCCATGCCGCTAGATTTACAAGCCCCCAGCGAAGTATCACATACCGACAGACTTAGACTCTGCAACGCACGTCTTCCTGCGCAATAACACTAAGCAAGCCACCGCTAACACCCCCTTACACAGGCCCTTTCCTCGTGATCTGACGCAGTCTGAAAACATTCCTACTAAACATTCGTGGCAAAGAAGACTGGGTCTCCATTGATCGTCTAAAACCTACTTATCTCCTGCCAGATGACCCGCCTACAGTTCGCCTCTCTAGATCAGAGTGCCCTATTTAACATGTACATTATGTCATTTTTAGGGGGCGGGAGCCATGTACCAACAGTGTGTCACATGATCGTACATATTAATGACATTTCATTTTGTGTATATATTATGCTTGTATCTTCGCTCTCCCCTCACACTAAAAAGAACCTGAAATAACATGTATGTTTTTCTCACCGTTGACTGTTAACCGATGCAGTGTTTGTTGAACAGGAAATTTCCTGTTGCATTAAACCTGAAATAATGTGTCTGTTTTTCTCACCATTAACTGTTAACCGGTGCGGTGTCGGTTGAACAGGAGATTTCCTGTGGCATTGAGTTTTTGTATATAAAGGAGAGTGTTCTTAATAAAGTTACTCAGTTGCTTTCATCCTGTCTTTGAGTCACAACCTTCTCTCGGCTCATCACACCACACTCAAAATTAAAAATGGTATCAAGTCGGCATATTTGCTTTCATCAGTCAGGCAAGAAAAGGATCCATTTGATTTTTCTCTTACGAATCTAAAAAAAATCATATCATGCACTCACCTGATTTGCATATTGTTACCTGGATGCAGTTGAGAATCAACTTCATATTAAAAATAAAATAAGGAATCAAAGTGAAGTTGACTGCATAGTAAAACAGAAATTCAAAGAGCTGTATCAATTAAGTGTAAATACGGTACTATTCTTATTGTAGTTTGTAAGAAATTGCATGTTCGGTTGAATCAGGACAACCACAGATTGATATCTTAGGCGTCCCTCGGGTGATAAGGATTATGTATCAAGTCTAATCGAAAACTCGTACAGAGGAATAATTCTTACTAAAACAATGGTTCTATTTAATTAAAGATAATTATGAATTATTCACTTAATGCCTTGTTTATCCAATAAACCCCTTTGGATAGGACCTCGAAGAACCATTTTTTCTATAATAATCCCAGGGGAAACACTAAATCAACTATATTTCTTCAGTCGATCTTTCCCCCCCCCCCCCCCCCTTGACTTTGTGTTTCCCGATCTCCTAATCTCCACTCTTTCCATAGTTCGTTTTTTTACCGTTTTCAATTACCCATTCTCAATTATCCACTTCTTTCCATTGCCCTTCCTCAATTAAACATGTCTCCTTCCTACCACTTTCTAACGGGGATTTGAATCCTTTTCTAATATCTTTCTTTTCGTCCCCAATGGACCTGCTCTACATAATTTATCTTTGTCCATTTCCACTGTCAACCATTTCCCCTCCAAATTTACATTTCTCTCAGCCCTTTATCCTTCCTTATTCCTTGCCTCGGTAAACCTGTCAACTTTACTCTTTCTCGATACAAGTCCACATTTTCCCACCTTTTCCCCCTTCCCCGTGCGTTAAGCAGATGATCGTTATTTATCGTTTTTCCCTTTCCATACTTTTCTCAGTTTAAATCAATTCCCTTCGTCGTCCTCTCCCATACGGATTTGTTTCTTTCTTTTCTTCCCTAGCAGGTTTCCGCCTGTTTTATGATCGACTGTTTATTCCATATCTATTCTCAAGAATAATTTTATTGTTCCCTCTTGATTTCCTTTCAGTATCTACTCTCCCCTATACATAATTCGCAACCCCCCCCCCATGCTTCCACAAGGCAATCCCCCTATCCTCCTCTCTTTCCCTCTCCTCCCCTGTTTCATTCTCCCTGGGGTCACAGGTCTTTCTTTATCCCATCTTTCATGGTAAAGAGTTAATTCAAGAATTAAAATTCTCAGTTTCAGTGATTTAATTTTTCCTGGGGAAATCAAAAACAATCTTGGCCGTGCTAATTTTATCAGGTTTTTTCTTCATTTAGGAATTGGATTTAACTTGAGTTGCTAAACGTGTTTTGTTTTAAAAACTGTGGAGAAGGGTTCGGAAGTGTATTTGTTTAAATATTCAGGCTATTAGTAAACATCACCTATAATGTATCTTTTAAGTATAATGATATTCTAATCCTTTGCATCTTCATCATTAAAATCTACAACCTGCTATTAAATAAATCAATTACTGTACAAGATCTTATGATTTTAATCAGTGATCGCAACATTGAAAATTCGTAGAAAATCTATTCATTTTTAATTTCATCCAAAATATTTTCCTTACGAAAATTTAAAAGCGAAGGCTTTTTGGTTTTTCTCTCTCCAATAGAAAGAAAAACTTTTATGTAGCAACGACTTAAAAGCTTACAATATAAATCAGTGCGATTTGAGAACGCTTCCTTTTTTTCACTAAAATGGCAACATTTTCTGTTTGCCTTCCAGTCTGTCTCTTTATCTTTGTTATCTAATTTTTAATACTGGCTTATCTATTTCATGCATCAATAACTTGAAATAGAAGATCCAATCGACGTTTAATTCTTTTTTAGATAAAGGAATTTCCCACCTTGAATTTGACAGGCATTATGGGTAGTCCAAATGAAGGTCCTTATACAGTTCAATCACGGCTCAAGAAACAGTGATCTTTATTTTTATGGTTTGACAACTAATTTTAATATAGAAAATATAAATGTTCTTTTAAAAATTATGTCTGTGTTACGTTTATTTGTTTTTAAAAACGTAAGTACGAGAGTCAGAGATGAAGATAGATAGAAAGACAGTGATTGTATTAGAGAGAGAGAGAGAGAGAGAGAGAGAGAGAGAGAGAGAGAGAGAGAGAGAGAGAGAGAGAGAGAGAGAGAGAGAGAGAGATGGTAAAATCAATTGGCTAGACACTCCACCCAAAAAAGATTGACGGTCCATCATAACCTGTCGTAATAAATGCACATTACAATACAGTTTTGCCTTGTCTATTTTTTATGATGAATTTTTCCTACACCTGAACATTAATCATGTTTTTATCCTGTAAATATTATGCCAAATACTGAAAGCCATCTAAACTATTTTAATTCAGTTCACCCATCCTACTCTCTCTCTCTCTCTCTCTCTCTCTCTCTCTCTCTCTCTCTCTCTCTCTCTCTCTCTCTCTCTCTCAATGATTGTTTAGGCGTCAGTTATACAACAGAAAACAATTGGCCAAGGTAGCGATTTGATTGTTGATAATATTTTGGCGACATCCAGAGATGAAAATATAATTGCCATATGAGTTTATTCCTGATTAAATTCAAATATTTGATGTAGCAGTCGACATCGCTTTGGCAATATCCATACAAGGTACAACGCATATTCCTCTTTTGGCATTCCTCAGAATACATTACTGCCTTGATGCTAATTTATTCAGGCAAGAGGATAGCATATGAATACATCGCCGCATGAATATATTATCATCCCCTTCGAGAGCTCTGCTCTAATAATAATCGAGTTTGGGTGGTCCATTATATTACGGAATTGGTCGCCTATTACGGGGAAACGATCAGATGCGATGGGCGAGAGAGGAATGTGGAAGACGAAGTGGTCAATACTCCATGACTGATCTCAGTCAATTAACTACAAAGTAAGACTTCTGCCTCATGAAAAATGCCTGATCCATGCCAATTGACAACAATGAATGATCTGTCAGTTAGCGACAGGCAAAATCTCACCAAGTTAATGGAATAAAAACATTTCAGTTAATAATGCATGATCTCAGTCTGTTGATAATGAGAAATAATCCTAGCCAGTTATCAACAGGTAAAACCAATGTATGATGTCAGTGAGTTAGCAAATCATGACCACAGTCTGTGAACATTAACATATGATCTCCGTGGGTTAAGTAAATGCACAATCTCCGCCAATTAACAATGACTGTATAATACTAAACCAATTAAATAAAGGTATAGCATCATTTTGTCAACAGTACGTAATTATAGACATTTAATAGCGGATCAACGTGTTAACAGCTAGGAATGGTCTTATCCAGTTAGCCAGAGAGCAAAATCTTAGCCATTTGACAACAAGGGATGACTGCAGCTAATTAACACCAGTAAAGATCTCAGCTAGTTAAGAGCAAGGCATGGCCACAGCCATCTAGCTCCGGGCAAGATCTTAACTAGTTGAGAGCAAGGCATGACCACAGCAAGATAGCATAACTCAATTAGCTAGATAAGAGCTAGAAATGACCACAGTCTTTTGGCACCAGGAAAGATCATAGGTTGTTAAGAGCACGGCAAGTTCACAGGGAGTTAACACCAGTTAAGGTCATAGTTTGTTATCAACAAGAAATAATTTCAGTTAGTTAGCTTAAGGCTTGATCATAACGAGTTACAACCTGGCGATATCTTAGCTTGTTATCAACAAGGCATAATCTCAGACAGTTAGCACCAGACACGATCTTCGCATGCTAAGAGCAAGGCATGACTACAGCCAGTTAGTTAGAAGGGCGAGTGATTCAGTCTTACTTTTTTTTTCTAAATGTCGATGGATTTTTTTTTCTATAATCCATAAGAGCATTCACTGCTCCATTCAATAATTTTTTGGCTGATTAGAGATGAAATCTTGGTGGGAGAAACTAGCGAACGGTAACTTCTAAAGTAATTGATGGTTGTCTCTAACCATAATAATAATAATAATAATAATAATAATAATAATAATAATAATAATAATAATAATAATAATAATAATAATAATAATAATAATAATAATAACTAGACTGCAACTGGCTAAAGCCAGTGGCGGAGGATTCCCCTGAAAAATTGTTGTGAAAATGCTTTAGTCAATCAGTAAAAGATATTGCGTAAAGATTTATTGGCCTAATGACCCCTTGACTAAATTTTGAGTTATGTTAACAAACTATTCTAAAGCAATTTATCTGTATAATAACAGGTATATGGAGGTAAAACATTGTCAAAAATTACAAATATAGAGAAGTTGATCTTTGAGCTTAAGACAATGTGCACTTACAAGGTCATGTGAGGGTCACGGGTTAAATATGACCCCATACTCTGAAAAAGCATGTGCGAATGGGACGTGGGGGTTGGGGGGAGGGTGTTGACAACAAAACATCACTTTTAGCCACGGCAAATTTTTTCCATGAAATAGCCATATGACCTTGAAAATGAGGGTCAAGGTCAAAATGAGGGTCAAGGTCAAATTTGATATTTGATTTGGAAGTTTACTACAGCATGCTATGACCAAAAAACCAGTATTTCATGGAAAAATTGCCAAAGTCACGATTTCTGCAATGTCAAAAATAGTGAAAAATATATATCAAAAAAAGTAATTAAGCTGTCGCTACAAAAGTTAAGCTAGCCTTAGATAAATATATCGGACATCATATGCCACTAAGATCAGGGCTCTGGGCCTTCCTGTTTTTGAGATCTCGGAAACAAACCTGTTTTGACCCGGTTTGGCCATTAGCGACCTTGACCATGACCTACTTGCATTAAAGTAGGGCAATATCTGGGGATTTACCTCTGTATCATTGTCCATAAGGCCCTTAGCCATACAGCTTATACTCTAGGCCTAATGTCAATTTCAAATTTTACAAATTTTGCCTTTAAAAGCCCCTGTGACCTTGAAAAGTAGGTCGAGGTCACTTAAACTGGGTCTATGGCATATTCTTACCATAGGCTACCTATGATAATTATTTCAGATTTCTTGCGAAAAAAAAACTCGCGGAAATAATAATAATAATAATAATAATAATAATAATAATAATAATAATAATAATGATACCAAAAACAATAGTATTCCCCTATGGGAAAACCTAATAATAATAATGATGATTGTCATGATAATAAATAAAGCGAAGAGAATTTAATTCCATATAATCATTTCATCCCCGAGGAAGTATAGGCAAGGTTCCAACTCAATGTAATACTTTGGACTTACTATCAGGATTGGAAGGTAAATTAATTACTGTCTTTTGTGATTTGCTATACAACTTATGTTCTTTGGCGGAAGGAAACTTGCTATACTGTTTGCTTTGCCTGTAAGCATTTTTTTTTTATTACTCCATCCCCCTCTTTATCCGATTTTTCTATTTCTCAAAATAATAACAAAGGTATAGGAATAATCTGTTAATTCTTTTTTTACATTTAAAAATCTTTATATCAAATATTCATGTTTTTCCATTACTTAATAGGTATGAAATAATGCAATATAATAGTATTGATATTGTCTTCTTTTTGGCGTATACTTATGACTTAATTATATTTTGATTTACTCATAATAGAAGAGTTTATTTGCAAACTAAATAATGGTGAAATAGCGAATTCGAAATTCCAAATATTGAGCCATAATAAAATTGTGGTCGAACAATAGAGTAAGAACCTTCAGCAAAAAGGTCTCTTAGATACACAGGGTTCATTCGAGGCAAGGCCATCTCGTATGTGAAAAAAAAGGGGGGGCGGGAGCCTTAGACTCGAGACTATATTTTTCCTCGTCAAAATGACACAAATCTAGTAAATCGAATTTCAAACACAAATGGAAGGAAATTTTTGGTGAATCGCAAATGAAAATCTACAACAAATGCAATTTAGAGCAATTTTGGCAGCGAGGCTGAGAGCAATTCAGAAAATAATCACGATCCGAAAACTACAGCACCGCTCACACAAGCCGACTTTAATCTCCTCTGGGCTTTGGGGAAATTTGCCTGCGATGCTTTGTTTTCAAAAGGATGAAATCATGCAAATGGAAATTTCTTACGCCGTTTTTTAAAATTATATTAAGTTCATTTCGTAAGGATATATATATATATATATATATATATATATATATATTATATATATATATATATATATATATATATATGAATATATATATATATATATATATATATATATATATATATATATATATATATATATATATATATATATATATGATAAATTTTTTGCACATTTAAACGTGTTTCTTTCATATTTCAAATCAGCCATATATATAAATACATTAAAGTCTGGATTCTCTTAACGACCTCGGGATCAGAGGCGGAGTGGTATGGTCACTGGCATACAGATATCCTGGCGAGGGTTCAAATCCCCGCCGGTCCGATATCATAGTCTTTGGGCGGTTCCGCCTTGGGCTCTGATCCCGAGGTCGTTAAGAGAATCCAGACTTTAATGTATTAATATATATGGCTTATTTGAAATATATATATATATGTATATATATATGTATTTATATTTATATATATATATATATATATATATATATATATATATATATATATATATATATATATATATATATATATATATACATACATACAACAAAATATAAAACAAATGCAGCCGTTTCTAGTCCACTGCTGAATGAAGGCCTAAGATATGTCAGTTAATATATGGCGTGTACCCAGTTTTCATCACCGCACTAGTCTGCAAATCGATAGTATATACTATATATATATATATGTATATATATATATATATATATATATATATATATATATATATATATATATATATATATATATATGTATATATATATATATATATATATATATATATATATATATATATATACATATATATATATATATATATATATATATATATATATATATATATATATATATATATATATATATATATATATATATATATATATAAATATATTAGTACAGCGGCATAGCAGACCAATTGTTCAAATTGGTCTAAAAGCACCAAAATTGGCACACATGTAGATTAATATATTCTAAACATTTTTGGATATGGAGGCATTCAAGATTAGCCCTTAGGAAGATATGGCGGCCATTGTTCAAAATGGCCGCCATTTAACATTAGCGTCATTACATAGACTTCATTATGTGTCGTTAGTTTGGTGCTAGATGGGCCAAAATTCCCTTTTTTTACATCAGAATTAACATCAATAAATGTTTAACAGATATTTAGATGAATCTTCTCAAAAATGGCCCCCAAACTGGCCGCCATTTTGTGGAAAAAGTGGACATTTGATGAAGATTTCAATACTCAATGACATAATACCTCTAATAACCAGTACCTGATTTCAGGAACACACTTTAATTGCTCAAGTTGCTTTTTTATTTCAAATTGCTGGCAAAATTGCTAGTCAAAATAATACACAGAGTACGGGAAGTTTACAGTATGGTCAGATTGTAGTCATATAGTCGACCAAAAGCCCAGTCTCTAGGCACAGTACTTGTGTAATCCTGCAGTACATACATGTAATACAATAACGTAGATTTTGCCACACTATGTTAATTATGATTCCGAACTTTTCAAATCTGGTCACCAGAATTATGAATGTCTACAGATCATAATGTTGGTTAGCAAGTTTTCTGTCCCAATCTACTGGCATTCGCCTTCACAGAAACATAGACCAGTGCATTGCAGTGAAGCGTTCTTGCACTTGCAGCGGTTTTTGCAGCCTTTCTTGCATCCGCAAGACACCAGCTCATAGCAGGCCTTGGATGCCTCAGGGAGTGTGGTCCAGAGTGGTGTGTAGAGCCCATCATCACTCCGATGCCAGCCCCAGTCTGTTGGTGGAGGGAGCACGGGCGTTGGTACCAATGCCTGGCCCCAGACATGACCACCCTGAAGGGCAGATCTCTTCACATGCTGCTCCAGAGCAGCGTAGGTTGGCGGGATGTTCTGAACAGAGTTCGTCTTTGCAAAGAGCTGCTTTCTCGCCTTGTTGACGTCCTTGCATTTGCTTGTGCGGTCATACAGGAGTATGACAAACCTCTCGATGACATGCATTGTATCCTCTTGGATGCTTGTGGGTGCATTTGCCAGACTCAGCAGGGCATCAGTGAGTTCTGGCAGCGTGTTCCATGTTGCCCAGGCAGATTTCTTCCCATGTCCGACGAAGGCTGACACAGTATCACACCCTGTGATGGCATGAAACATTGGAAGAGCACATGCCTTCTCTGGACCAAGGGAGGAAGCTATTTCATGGGCTGCAATGTAGTGGTAGTTCTTGCCTGTCCCAAAGGCTACCCAGAGTTCGTCTCCAGCTGGTAGTTTCTGGACTACCATCACTGCTAGGACCACGACGTCACTGTCTACTGTTCGAACCTGTATCTGGTGGTGACCATGTTGTGCAGCATGTGCTACATGTAGCATCATGCGGGTGTCTGCCTCTTCTTGGTTGCATGGTGCGAGTGAGTTGACATCCTCTTGCTGTGGAACACAGATCACCTGCTCCCCATCAGTGACGACCAGTTCCTTGCCTTCTTCTTGAAAGGACTCTGCAAGCATGGTGGAGAGGTAGCTGAAGAGCTCCACTTTGTTGCTATCAACTCGCAGGAAACTTTGCCAATTTCCTGGTATGACTGCTGAGTCGACAACACGCCGACGTACTCCCTTTCCACGCTGTTCTCTGGTTGATGCCTTCAGGGAATCTGCTCTGTAGCTGTCCCACACAAGGTCAAGATGTGATACATGTTGGAAACGTTGTACAACGTATGGGATGAACACTTGCTGTGCATATTCCTCGAACGTGTTGGCAGTACCCGGCTTCAACATCTGTACGATTACTGCTCCATCGAGGACAACAGCAGTGACAGTAGGAGCTTCAAACTGAGGCTCAGCATGGCCTTCAAGGCACACCAGCAAGTCACTCTTGCTCCCTAGGTACAGTCTCCCTCCGTCAGATAAAGCTGGAGGGCATTGCTGATTTTCATGCCTGAAGAACTCTTCTAGATTCCCATCACGGGTCTGGCAGCCGATATATAATCGTGCGAAGAGCGCAACATCATTCTTCAGAGATTTGACCTGTTCTTTTCCTTTGGGTATATTGGGTCCTCTCTTGGTCGCAAACAGTGGTAGCTTGTTCCGGTGGATTGCCACCTCAATGGACTTGGTTCTGTCCACGATGCATTCCTTTGAGAATGCTTCAAACTGGTCTTGGCCAATCTGCTTGGCGTTCTCCGAGTTCATCAAATTTGACCAAGTTTGCAGCCATTGTCGTGTATCCACTCCCAGGGTCTCGGCGTTTAGACAGTACTGGGCAGACAAGTGACTCTGTTGTCTCCTCTTGACATACAAGACACAGCTTCCAGTTTGTCTCAGGAGGTGTTGTGGGAGTACGTTGCTCAAAAGTATCGACCAGTTGGAACTTCTTTGCCATGGCTGCAGTCTGGAACAACGCGTCTCTGATGTCAGGTGGTGCTGCTGCTGCCTCACCTGCAAAGACACAAAACACCACCATGTTACCACAAGTTACTACTACAAGCACCATGACTATCAACACTATACTATTACTGCAGCCACCGTCACTGCCACCAACGCTGCCGCTGCAAAGTAAAATTCATTTTCTTGTGAAATGGTAGCCAAATTATTTGGTAAGCACAGAAGTATGTGTAATTGTACAATACTTATCACCTCTAGCACACTTATCACCTTTAACATCCACAAAAAGACAAATTATGGTACATATTCAATGACGCTAACGGTAAATAGCGGCCATTTTGAAAAATGGCCGCCAAATGTGCTACGGGGAGAATCTTGAATGCCTCCATATCCAAAATTGTTCAGAATGTATTAATCCACATGTGTGCCAATTTTGGTGCTTTTAGAACAATTTGAACAATTGGTTTCATATTTCTTACTATGCCGCTGGGCTATATATATATATATATATATATATATATATATATATATATATATATATATATATATATATATATATATATATATATGTGTGTGTGTGTGTGTGTGTGTGTGTGTGTGTGTGTTAGAATATCCTCTTCCTTAATTTGGTTTGGTATCCATGTTGCTCTTTTTCTGTCTCTTAGTCTTATTCCCGTCATTAATCTTTCCATAGCTCTTTGAGTCGTAGCTAGCTTATGTTATAAGGCTCTAGTAAGGCCCCAAGTTTCTGATGCATAAGTTAATATTGGTAGGAGAATTTCATTAAATACTATTCTTTTTAGAGAAAGTAGCCTTTTACGTCTCATAACCTCATTTTGTTTACCAAATGCTCCCCATCCCATGCTTATCCTTGTTTTAATTTCGTCCTGTTGTCCTCGGAAAACACTTAATGTCTGTCTTAAGTACCTATATTCATTAAAAATCTCTAGAGGCTCGTCCATGACATTTAATTGGTGTCTCTGCATTTTCATTGAACATTATCTTAGTTTTACTCATATTAATTTTCAGTCCTATATTTCCACTTTCTCTATTGAGATTTTCTATGATTGTTTGTAATTCCTCCCATGATTCATTAAACGCAACTATGTCAACTGCAAATCTTAAGTTGTTAAGGTATTCCGCATTATTATTAATTCCTACATTTTCACAATCTAAATTCTTCAAAACTTTTAGACATGCTATATATATATATATATATATATATATATATATATATATATATATATATATACATAAGCACACACACAGTAGGTTGGTAGTAGGTTGGCCAGGACACCAGCCATCCATTGAGATACTACCGCTAGAGAGTTATGGGGTCCTTTGACTGGCCAGACAGTACTACATTGAATCCTTGTCTCTGGTTACGGGTCACTTTCCCTTTGCCTACACATACGCCGAATAGTCTTGCATATTCTTTACATATTCTCCTCTTCCCTCATACACCCGACAACACAGAGATTACCAAACATTTCTTCTTCCCCCAAGGGGTTAACTACTGCACTGTAATTGTTCTTTAGCTATGGTAATCAGTTTGTTACGAGAAGGACACTCCAAAATCAAACCGTTGTTCTCTAGTCTTGGGTAATGCCATAACCTCAGTACATGGTCTTCCACTGTCTTGGGTTAGAGTTCTCTTTCTCGAGGGTACACTCGGACACTCTATTCTATCTAATTTCTCTTCCTCTAGTTTTGTTGAAGTTTTTAAGTTTATATAGGAAATGTTTATTTCAGTGTTGTTATTGTTCTTAAAATCTTGGGTCTTCTGGGCTTATAGCATCCTGCTTTTCCAGCTAGGGTTATAGATAGTAAATGATGTATATGTATATATATATATATATATATATATATATATATATATATATATATATATATATATATATATATATATATATATATATATATATATATACATAAAGAGAGAGAGAGAGAGAGAGAGAGAGAGAGAGAGAGAGAGAGAGAGAGAGAGAGAGAGAGAGAGAGAGAGAGAGAGACATTCTCTTAATCTTAGCTGTGAATATTCCAATCCATTTGTTACTGGCAGACGGGTAAACAAGTCATTTTTAATACCTTATAACTAGTGCCTGGTAAATAGCTCTTGCCCTCAAATACAAAATTCCAGCGTTATATCTCTCGCGGGGAAATTCTTACCTTGGTGATGGTTACGTCTCCTAAGAGACAATTTAGATATGCTCTATTAACTGAGGCATTCTCTCTCTCTCTCTCTCTCTCTCTCTCTCTCTCTCTCTCTCCTCTCTCTCTCTCTCTCTCTCTCTCTCTCATTTGCATTGCTATAATGTCTGTGAAAATTATTCCTCAGAGACTCACTCGAGACGGCAAAATGTACCTCTTGCTTGATGGCTACGTCGTCGGTTTCTGTGTTTGATCTTTTTGGATAACATTTTATTTTTATTTTATGCTATTTAATCATTATCGGGTGTTTTTATTCCCCGAAGTAGACATTATATATATATATATATATATATATATATATATATATATATATATATATATATATATATATATATATATATATATATATATATATATATATTCCATATTCATTACTTATCTAAGTTCAGTACGTGTTTATTAACGCCAAATGCAATTTTTTATATATTCAGTCATATTTCCTTTTAAGTAAATCAGTAATAGTAAACAAACCAACGTCATATCTTGAAAAAGTTAATTTATGTGATTTAATTTTCTAAGATACCTTAATTTAACTCATTCCAAGTTCTAAATGACAAACGTTGTGCAGTATAGTCTTGACTTTGGAAGTTCATTTTTTTTTTTGGCCGAATATCGAAGCATTACTAATGATCTCAAAACCTCCTCTGGTGACGTAAGAAATATATGTACCAAAAGAACACTTTAGGAAACACCCACTGCTCTCAGTAGACGTATAGTCATTGCTATATAGTTAAGGATGAATCCATTTATACCCTTGAAATATACAGCTATATACATGAGATCCTCGCACACCTCGCTTCGATGAGATACTCCCTGCCACACCTTTACTTCGCGACGAGTAAGCATACGAATAGTATAGGAACAGATGGGAGAGGAGGTAGGTGGGGATAAACACAGAAACTCGGTGCATTGAGAATGGGAAAAGGTGCACTTCCTCAGAAAGAGGTGTGCCTGGAATTCCTGTGTTCAACTGTACCATCTCTCTCGACCCTTTCATCTAGATTACTGTCCAATTTCTCCATACATCCTCTTATTTGCCATCCCACTGTCGCTGTTGCTGTCCAACCACTCTCGCCCCTTTTTTCGCCACTGTCTTGATAAGGTACTGAATAACCTCTTGGTCTTGGGAGTCTTGGTTCCAGTGGCCGGTTGCCAGACCAAACTTTCATGGATCAAATCGACTAATATCGTCTGACAGCAATGGCAGAGGACAATAATAGACAATCCTAAAAGAATCTGCTATTGAAATTGGCATGCAGGGAGATGTCCAAGATGTTAGAGAAATACCCGACAGTTAGATTCTAATCAGGTTAATCCGTGGACGATAGCACTGACGAATGCAATAAGTTCATGGATAAACCTTTATAATAAATTGATATATCTTCATATATTAACAGCTCTGTATGTATGACGCCCAACTGGATATGTTCTCTTTACCGATAAATTTTAACGTTATATTATTTGAAATCAAATCTTACCGTGACCTAGTTATCCGTTTTTTTCATGTCTATTCAAACAGCACTGGATGTTGATATATGATTTCATTACATTTGACTACAGATTTCATTAATATTTTAGACCATTTACCAGATTCCGTCATTGAACCTATATACCTTATAATTCACTCGGTTCACCAGTGAATTTAAAATTATTTTCTCTTAGACTGAAGACAGATCGTTGGTTACCATCGAATGGAAGACATTAAAACATTTATTCATATAGAGATAAATGTCTATGGTAAATGTCCAGGCATTTCTTGATAATTAGTGTAACCAGACAATTATGACTGACAGTAATATGCAAGAGGGTCTAGACAGTAATGTCTACATTTGGGACGTTGCGTACCGTTTTCATTTTCGGTCAAATATATGGAATGGACGACGATGACACTAAGTTTAATCTTGGAATCAGTTTCACGTGCATCTTCCTTACATAATAAGGAGCACGTGCCTGGTTATATATATATATATATATATATATATATATATATATATATATATATATATATATATATATATATATATATATATATATGATAAATTTTGCAAATTTTTACGTGTTTTTCATATTCAAATAAGCCATATATATTTTTGATACATTAATGTCTGGATTCTCTTAACGACCTCGGGATCAGAGCCCCAGGCGAAATCACACAAAGACAAGAGCTTGGCTCCGGCCGGGAATCGAACCCTGGTCGGCAAGCTTGTACAGACAGTGACTAACCCACTTCGTGGCCAAGTGGGTTAGTCACTGTCTGTACAAGCTTGCCGACCAGGGTTCGATTCCCGGCCGGAACCAAGCTCTTGTCTTTGTGTGATTTCGCCTGGGGCTCTGATCCCGAGGTCGTTAAGAGAATCCAGACATTAATGTATCAAAAATATATATGGCTTATTTGGATATATATATATATATATATATATATATATATATATATATATATATATATATACATATACATATATATATATATATATATATATATATATATATATATATATATATATATATATATATATATATATATATATTCTGTACATATATATACATATATATATATATATATATATATATATATATATATATATATATATATATATGTATATATATATATATATATATATATATATATATATATATATCTACACGCTCAGAACAACCCGTTTCTTGGGTAGGTGGGGGAGAGAGTAGTCATACTCTGGTGAGAAGAGGAATGCGTGTGTGCATAAATATCTAAATATTTAGCCGTTATTTTGACGGGTTGCGTACACTAGTTGTTTAATGATTGATTATAAATGGAAAAGTGTTTATCTGAATGAATAATAAAACAAGATTCCGGTGAAGAAATTGAAAATGAATAAAACAGGAAAGTAGGATCTAAACGAAATTGGATTTCTAATAGATATCTAAAGTTGATTTAACATAAGATTTAGAAAACGTTCCATAATTCCATAGTATGTATCATTTCAACTAAAATACCGTACTGTTTATTCACGTGATGCATAAACAAATAACTTGATTAGATAAAAGGTAAAGAAAATGTCTATGTTCATTGCTTATATGTGCATATACTCATTATGAGATATATAGTATATATGTATGTCTGTGTTTATATATATATATATATATATATATATATATATATATATATATATATATATATATATATATATATATATATATATATATATATATATATACATCATCAGTTCTGACCAGTCCACTCCTATATAAAGTCCTTAGTGATGTCCTTCCACTTGCTTCTGTTTATGGTCTTTCTATGCCAGTCTACATCCACAAACTTTCTCAGTTCTCTAATTCAACGTCTTCTCTTCCTTCTTCTACTCAATTTGTAATACCCATCTATTATCTGTTATTTTCCTTAGAGGTTCAGCCCATGTCTGGTTCGTTTTCTTGCAACGTGTTAGAATATCTTCTTGTTTAGTCTGTTCTCGTATCCATGTTGCTCTTTTTCTGTCTGTCAGTCAGTGTTATTCCCATCATTACTCTTTCCATAGGTCTTTGAATTGTAACTTGCTTACCTTCTAAGCAAGGATCCAAATTTCTGAGGCTTAAGTTAAATACTGGTAGGACATCTAGTTAAATACTTTTCTACTCACGGAAAGTGACATTTTACGTTTCATAAACTTTTCATAATGTCATTGTTTCAAAATGACATCCATCCCATTCTTCTTTTAAATTTGGTTTGATGGCATGGGGAATCACGTTCTGTTTCTCCTAAGTACGTATTTCATTAACAATCTCTAGCAGTTTGTTCATAACTATTATTTGTGGTGTCTCTGCGTTTTCATTGAATAATATCTTAGTTTTACTCAAATTCATTTTTATTCCTACATTTCCGCTTCCTATATTCAAATCTTCTTTTTATTGGTGCTATTCCTCCCATGATTCACGACAGAACTATATCATCTGCTAATTTAAATGATTAGGTATTCTCCATTATTATAAATCCCTATAGTTTCCCAAACTAAATTCACAAATCTTCTAGGCACACAGTGAATAATTCAGAAGAGATGTGCTCTTCCTTTCCAACTCTTTTCTTAATCAGGATTTTCTCACTAACTTTATGCAATTTTAGGACTGTTGTAAATTCTGTAAAGATATTTTCAAGTATTCTAACATAAGATTGGTCTATTCCTTGTCTTTGAGGGGCTTTCATTGCTGCTGAAGATTTGACAGAATTAAAAGCTATCTAAAAGTCTATAATGCCATATACAGTGCCTGCTCTCTTGGTTGATTAAAGTCTAGCTGTCTTTCTATTCAGCCTAATATGATATTTGTAAATATTTTCAAATATTACTGTGAGTTAGATTATATTGAAATAAATTTCAACGAGTTTTTCTGTTATATAGTCTTCCTCGTCCATTATTAAATCAATTATTGAGCCCTGTTCTTGGCCTCTTGTGATTCTTTCATAAAATCAATTATTAAGCCGTTCTCCTGGTGCTTGGCCTCTTTTCATGCCTTTTGAAGCTTTCTTTACATTTCCTACTGTTACTTTTGGTACCAGCTCAGGTGTTTCATTATTTCTATTGGGAGAGTAATTTTCATATCTCTATTGTATAGCATTGTATAGAAATCCTCTGCAATTTTTAAAACTCCATCTCTTTTCAATATTTCCATTTTCATCCTAAAAAGCTATCATTTGTTGGCGCCTGTTCCAAGTCTTCTTTTCATCAATTTGAAGCTTCTTCGTTTCTTTGGCGTTTCATCAATTTTGATCTAATTGTGTTTACGAAAGTCTTTTCTTTATAAGGATATTGGTAGTTTTTATAGTATTTTTTCTTGAAATAAGTTTTATTTTACTTTCCTTAGATCTTGACAAATTTGCTTCTCACCATTTTATGATCGCGGGTTTAACTTATTTGAAACTATTACATATACAACTAAGTTAACTTTTTCACTGAGAGTAAAATACGTTTCGTTTCTTCATTTCGGGTTTTCTATAAGCATATCTCTTCTCATTTCTTGCGTCTACTTCAAACCTACCTATTGCTGATTCTCCTAACTTCTTTTGACCTGCTTTGGCATTGAAAACGCCTAAACTAATTTTATTTGAGTCAGGTTTTTTTTTTCATAGATATCGCCAGATCTGCATAAAAATAAGTTAATCTTTCTTCCTCTGTACGGGATGTCTTCAGTTTATACTTTTTATTTAGTTTGATAATCAATCCTGCAATTCATTACTAGTATTACAAAATTCTTTTACGTTACCTGTAAGATTTTTAGTATTAAGAAAACTCGCTCCATTTTCTTTGTTCCCTTTATGTCCTCCGAGCTAAATATATACCCCCTGTTAACTCTCTCTCTCTCTCTCTCTCTCTCTCTCTCTCTCTCTCTCTCTCTCTCTCTCTCTCTCTCTCTCTCTCTCTCTCTCTCTCTCTCATGGAGCTTAAAATATCAGAAAGAGCAAGCCGAGGTAGATTAATAGTGCCAAAAAATATTCCAGGTAAACTAAGAAAGGCGCACGGGACATTAATCCACTACGCACCAGCATCGATAATGCAGCGACTATTTAATGTGCTGCCAGCTCATCTAAGAAACATATCAGGAGTGAGCGTAGATGTGTTTAAAAATGAGCTCGATAAATACCTAAGATGCATCCCAGACCATCCAAGACTGGAAGATGCAAAATACACCGGAAGATGCATTACCAACTCTCTGGTGGATATACGAGGTGCCTCACACTGAGGGACCTGGGGGAACCCAAACAAAAAAATAAGGTAAGGTAAGGCTCTCTCTCTCTCTCTCTCTCTCTCTCTCTCTCTCTTCTCTCTCTCTCTCTCTCTCTCTCTCTCTCTCTCTCTCTCTCTCTCTCTCTGTATATATATATATATATATAATATATATATATATATATATATATATATATATATATATATATATATATAAATAAATATATATATATATATATATATATATATATATATATATATATATATATATATATATATAATTATACACATGTATATAAGTTAATTAAGCAGAATAATTTCAAATGGGGTTATATTAGCATGATTACAAATTAATATGACATGACCCGATACTAATTCAGCTAATTACTTATGACAAAAAAGTCTTCTGAAGCTTAACATTGATAACAAGTATTCGATGTCATTATCCTGAGCAAATAGGATATGAATTTTAATGAGGACATTTTGATCCGTGATAATTTGTTTGTAAAGTGATAATCAGTCAATCTTTTTTGAAATCCAGGAATTGAATTTGTAGTTCACCACATTAATATAAATTATAACGTAAATCATGGTAAATGAAAAAAAATATAAATCGTTTACTTTTACAAGCATTCTCATTGAAACAGCCATTTCCCCACTACAGACTCTTCATGTCTAATAGCAACGCCTACTGTATTCATAACTCGTTTAATTGTATCAAGCACACCGACTATTTCTCTCTCTTTTAATTATAGCCAAACCCACCAGTACAACCACTGTTTCTACCTCTCCAAAATGTAGCCAGACTCACAGGCACAACTAGTTTTTCTCTCTCTTCTAATTGGAGCCAAATCCACTGGCGCAATCACTGTATCTCCCACTTCTAACTGTAGCTAAATCCAATAGTACAACCACCGTTTCTCTGTCTTCTAATTGTAGCAAAATCAGCCAGTACAAGCACTGTTTCTCCCTTTTGTAATTTTAGGTAATTATACCAGCACAACCAATGTTTCTCCCTCTTCTAATTATAGTCAAACCCACCAGCACAAGCACTGTTTCTCTCTCTCTCTTCTAATTGTAATTAAATCTATTAACACAACCACTGCTTCTCCTTCTAATTGCAGCCAAAACCACGAGCACAAGAACTGTTTCTCCATCTTCTAACTCTAACTAAAGCCAATATTACAAGCACTGTTTCTCCCTCTTGTAATTTTAGGTAATTATACAAGAACAACCACTGTTTCTCCCTCTTCTAATTATAGCCAAACCCAACAGCACAAGCACTATTTCTCTGTCTTCCAACTGTAACTAAATTCAATATTACAAGCACTGTTTCTCCCTCCTGTAATTTGAGGTAATAATACCAGCAGAACCAATGTTTCTTCCTCTTAGCCAAGCCCACCTGCACAAACACTGTTTCTCTCTCTTCTAATTGTACCTAAATCCAATAACATAACCCCTTTTTCACTTTCTTCTAATTGCAGCCAAAACCACGAGCACAAGAACTGTTTCTTCCTCTTCTAACTCTAACTAAATATGATATTACAAGGACTGGTTCTCCCTCTTGTAATTTTCGGTAATCATACCAACACAACGCTGTTTCTCCCTCTTCTAATTGTAGCCAACCCCACCAGCACAAGCACTGTTTATCTCTCTTCCAACTGTAACTAAATCCAATAACACAACCACTGTCTCTCCTACTTCTAATAGCAGCCAAAACCACAAGCACAAGCACTGTTTCTCCCTCTTCTAACTGTAACTAAATTTAATTATACAAGCCCTGTTTATACCTCTTCTGAATGTAGCCAGGCCCACCAGGACAACTTCTGATTGTAGCTAAATCCACCAGCAAAATAACTCTATGTCTCTCTGTTCTAATTGTAACCAAACCAACCAGAACAACACCGGTTTCTCTCTCTTCTAATTGTAGCAAAACCCACCAGCACAACCACTGTGTTTCCTCTTCTAAATGGAGTCAAACACACCAGTACAACTATTGTTTCTCTCTTCTAATTGTAGATAAACCAACCAGCCCAACCACAGTTTTAGTCTTTTCTAATTGTCGCCAAACCCACCAGCACAACCACTGTGTCTTTCTGATCTAATTGTAGCCAAACCCACCAGCACAGCCACTGTTTTCCCCTCATCTAATTGTAGCCAAACTCACCAGCACAAGCAAAGTTTCTTCCTCATCTAATTGTAGCCACACCCACCCGCACAACTACTGTTTCTCTCTGGTCTAATTGTAGCCAAACCGCCAGCACACCTACTGTTTCTCCCTATTCTAATTGTAGCCAAACACACCAGCACAAGCACTGATTCTCTCTCTCTTCTAATTGTAGCCAAACCCACCAGCACAACCACTGTTGCTCTTTGTTTTGATTGTAGTCAAACCCACAAGCATACCACTGTTTCTCTCTCTTATATTTGGAGCCAAACCGACCTGCACAACCACTGTTTCTCCCTCTTCTAATTGTAGCCAAACCCACCAGCACAACTACTGTTTCTCTCTCTTCTAGTTCTAGCAAAACCCACCAGCACAACCACATGTTCTCCCTCTTCTAATTGTAGTTTATTCAAGCCAAGAAATCCATTATTAAAATCGCCATTTTACCCATGTCATACTATTTATCTATCTGCAGTTCACGTTACAAAATGTTCAACGGAGTCTTGCATAGGGTGTGTTTCAACAACACAAGAACGAATTTTGAAAATGTTTTACTGTCGTTTACGGTTCTTACAAAAAACCTTTTCATTGTAAAGTGAAATATTTAGATGAAAACCCCAAATCTATTTCCGGAAATTATTCTTAGTTTCATTTCTTCTTACTCCAAACCCCACCCCCCACCCCTTCATAAAAATCGTTTACCGCATAAACAGTGATGAAAAAAATCTGTTCTTTGCAGACAAAGGTTGAATGCACTAAAGCTTAGTGTAACAAGAATCCCAGTTCTTTGTTTACATTCTCCCGAGGTGATTTTTTTTTTCTTTTTAAATATTTACCGGGAATGAATATATTGGTGTGCTACTGTTGTTAACACACATTTGGGTTCTCTTCAAATGTCATCTAAAATGTGTTATATATTAGAGTTGGTATGTAACATCTTCAAGTAAAGTCTAAGTGAGTTAACTTTAAAATAGTTTATTATTTAGGAAGAGTGTTAACATCTCCATCACAGGAGTATAGCTGGTTTGGTCGGATGACCATTCCGTATGACATCGTAAAGTGAACTGATACAAATATCCAATTTCATACTAAAGTTTAGACAGGTATCTCAGCATTTATTGAATTATAGTAAACACAACACTTATACCGGAAGATGCTTGTTCCGTTCTCACAGACAACTTCTTTCTCACGGGGCTTGGTTGTGTTTCCTCTTCATGAAAAATGTTACATTGCTGAGGTTTGGCAATCGCATCCTGCTTAGAATATGACTATGGCAGTTCTCACACTTCTCTTACTTCCACAATAACCTGTAGGTCATGTGTTTTAAACAAGTAATATCTAATATATTACATTAGCTCGGTCAGCTACCTAAATTTTTAAATACGTCAAATATGTTTACTAGGAGTGTGACTGGATATATATATATATATATTATTTTTTTTTAACTTGAGCCAAAAGCAAATGAGGACGAATGTTCAAATAGGCACATTAGAAAAATAATAATGCATACTTAACAAATATTCCCAAAACAAAGAAAAAATGCATGATATATACAGATCACATACGAGGCCTGTCGGAAAACTATCCGACCTTAATCCAGAAAAAATAATTTATATACCTGAGAGGATTTGGACCCTAATCCCCTTCAAAGTAGGCCCCTTGTGCTTGCACACACTTAGTCCACCGATCCATCCACTGCTGGAAACACCTCTGGAAGTCTTTTTTTGGAATGGTGTTCATCTTCGCCGTCGCATTCCGCATTATCTCCTCTCTAGTCTCAAAACGGGTTCCTTTCAGTGGCATCTTCAATTTTGGAAACAACCAGAAGTCGCAAGGAGCCATGTCTGGAGAGTAGGGAGGTTGGCGAACAACTGGAATTCCATGTTTGGCCAAGAAATGTTGGATCAGTTGGGATGAGTGTGCGGGGGCGTTGTCATGATGCAGTTGCCAATTTTTCGCCCTCCACATGTCTGGCCTTTTGCGCCGAACTGCGTTACGGAGACGACGGAGAACATCTTGATAGTACTCCTTTGTCACTGTTTGTCCTTCCGGTGCGTATTCGTGATGTACAATTCCACGGATATCAAAGAAGACAGTAAGCATCACCTTCATTTTGCTTGGCACCTGTCGCGCTTT
The DNA here is from genome assembly GCF_036898095.1 of Palaemon carinicauda. NCBI lineage: Eukaryota > Metazoa > Arthropoda > Malacostraca > Decapoda > Palaemonidae > Palaemon > Palaemon carinicauda. Next base: position 190,517,515 of record NC_090727.1, read on the forward strand.
TTTCGGCCTTGGAGACTCGGGATGCTTCCATGGTGACGACTGTCTTTTTGTTTCTAGGTCGTACCCGTACACCCATGACTCATCTCCAGTTATCACAGTGTTCAGAAACTGGTTGTTTCCAAAATTAAAGACGCCACTGAAAGGAACCCGTTTTGAGACTAGAGAGGAGATAATGCGGAACGCGACGGCGAAGATGAACACCATTCCAAAAGAAGACTTCCAGAGGTGTTTCCAGCAGTGGATGGATCGGTGGACTAAGTGTGTGGAGGCACAAGGGGCCTACTTTGAAGGGGATTAGGGTCCAAATCCTCTCAGGTATATAAATTATTTTTTCTGGATTAAGGTCGGATAGTTTTCCGACAGGCCTCGTATATGGTACATTGCTAGCAAACGATTATATGGTACCCAAAAAAAAAAATACTGATATACATATGATTCGGTAACTTTGTTAAAGAATAGTTGTTACCTTTGTCAAAACATAGATTATTACAATACGGTAACTAATAAAAATATTTGTTACCTTGGTAAAGTTACAATTTTAGTGCACAAACACGAATTCCTGGTACGTACACGTACCACGGTTTCGTACATATATATATATATGTATATATATATATATATATATATATATATATATATATATATATATATATATATATATATATATATATATATATATATATATGGGGCTTATATATTTTATTATATGCCCATAGATTCTGTTTTTTAACATTCAGGCTTATATATTTTATTAGGTTGCCGAAAAAATTATTTATTTTTTAAATGTTTTGTAAATGTTTTTTTTTTTTTTTTTTTTTTTTTAAATGCAAATGTTCTATAGTCTCTTCTCTTACATATTACTAGCGTACTAACTGCTTTTCGTGCACAACACTTTTTAAAGACAATATTACTACCTTGAACGAATGAAGGTGCCAGTTTCAAACGGCTTTAAATTGAATTAAATAAGGAGTTTTATATGGACATGGCAAAACGTTTTGTTTGGTCACAATACTATTTCTCTTTAACCTACGGCAAACAAGGATGTTAACGGCGATAAATATCATCACCGTAACACTTATTCCTGCTAGTAATATGTAGAATCGACGTTCTTCATAAGTCGGTGTCGGGTGGTCCATCTTGGTCAATTTCATCAACCGCTTAGCCACATGTGAATTGTATGGGATAGGCAAAGATGGAATTGTTGTTGACCACGTGAAGTTCGCGAAGTAGGTTCGTTCTCTGATGATAGTCTTGATTCCATGTACCATGTAATTCGGGGACGTCCTGATACAACCATCTGCTGCAACGAAGATTTGGGAATAGGACGTGGATCCGTCCGGGCATGATACATTGAAGCCGGCCTTGTCGTATCGTATCCACGAGCCGTTGTTCAGTCTGCAATTGAACTTATTATTGTCAAAGAGATAAAGCTTATCTAGACAATTTTCATTTGTATGGGAGAGAGCACCGTCTAGCACTATACTTAACTCGCATGAATCCATTAAGTTTTTATGGAATTCAAATGAGTCAGCTGTACATATTTTTTTATCCATTGCGTCTGAACAGTGAGTTAATTGATTTAAGTCTTTAATGACCGTATATGTTTCCTTGTCTGGGGAAATCAATACTGTCCTGTCAAACTGGATATTACTGGATTTGAATGATTCGTCATGAAAGTCGGAAATGGTGATATCCTGTAAGATTGCCAGGCATTGGAAGAATCAAAGGGAATTGTAATCATAATCCTGTGATTTTCAACGCTTACTGTAATTAGGCTGTAATAAAATTCTAACATACGTCCGTCTAATAAAGGAATATAACCTAATTTCTCCCGTCCGTTCTCCACAATTAACGTTAAGTCTCTTATTGGTAACGAATGGGGTGACAGTACACCTTTAGTCGCTAACGTGATAGCTTCCACATAGTCTTTTGATTTCTCAATGAAATGTGCAATTCTATTATGTATGGGATCTATTTATGAATCATAATACGTTAACGCTGCCAACAAATCCTGTACTTCCATAATCTGATTGATATTACTAGAATGTTCATTTACCAAACCCATAACTTGATTGATTGAAGCTAACTGATTCCTTAGTTCTGACATAATTAATTCATCTTCATGAGACAAGAACTTAATTTTCTTATTTTGATTACTAATCTTAAGACGATTGGAAATTCCTAAGCCTAAACTTGCAATAGAACCAAAGATGTTTAGTGCAGCAAAAATAAACGGGTTACATTTCTCAAGATTATCGTGCCCTACAGTCCACACCAAAAGGTCAAGAGCCAAAGATTCTGCCTCGTAAGTTTTATTTTGCAAGTCATCAGATAGCATCTCTGCAACTTTTAGTGTTGATCCAAGCGAACTCTCTGTATTAAAAGGAAAATGTCTTCTATGCATTTCATTTAATGAAACAGCAAACCTTGAAATGGCGCTCTTTAACCCTGGATAGGTACGGTGGGTCGTTTGCGACCCCGAGCGTCGAAAAAAAACAGGTTTTTCTCACGTGACTCACCCCTGTGACTGAATTTGTGGGTGATCGACCTGCAGGAGGTGTCTCCCCTACACGCTCTAGTAGTGTCCAGATGTGCATTGCTGTAGCTGTACTCCTTCCCCGATTTCTGAGACGCGTCGGGGTCGTTCGCGTCCGAGTTTACCCTTCTGAGGTAGTTTGCATAATTATCAAAGTTATTACGTATTATGAAATTGTCGTAGAATGGTGCAACTTGTATAGGTTATCAGTTGTGGAAAGTCTTGGTGGATTGTTTGGCTACCATGTGCATGTTTTTTTTTTTAGTTAAAATGTCGTTCATCACCACGAGGACCATTTTACCGCGAGTGCCCCTTTTTCATTTTTTTTAATTTTTTTGCCAAGTCATTTTTCCGTAAGATATTGCCAAATAGTGTCGTAAAACTTTTGCTTGTTTAGTGTTGGAAAGTGTGTCTAGATGATCTGGCTACCCATGCATGACTTTGTTTTTGTCAGATACGACGTAGTTATTGGTATATTGGGTATTTAACTGCGGTTACCAATTTCTGTTTTTTTTTCAATATTTGTAAAAATTACTACGTAGTAAGGAATTGCCGTATATTATTCATTTTTTTTTCATGTTTATGTGTTAGAAAGTGTGCCTTGATGGTTGGGCTAACACGTGCATGTCTTTTTTTTTATCTGAGATGTCGTATATTAGAATGTCGGGCATTTTACCGCGAGTGTCCCTTTTTAATTTTTTTTAATTTTTTTGCCAAGTCATTTTTCCGTAAGATATTGCGAAATAGTGTCGTAAAACTTTTGCTTTTTTAATGTTGGAAAGTGTGTCTAGATGATCTGGCTACCCATGCGTGATTTTGTTTTTGTCAGATACGACGTAGTTATTGGTATATTGGGTATTTAACTGCGGTTGCCAATTTCTGTTTTTTTTTCAATATTTGTAAAAATTTACTACGTAGTAAGGAATTGCCGTATATTATTGATTTTTTTTTCATGTTTATGTGTTAGAAAGTGTGCCTTGATGGTTGGGCTAACACGTGCATGTCTTTTTTTTTATCTGAGATGCCGTATATTAGAATGTTGGGCATTTTTCCGCGAGTGCCCCTTTTTATTTGTTTTGCATTTTTTTGCTTAGTCATGTTACCGTAAGGAATTGGCAAGTAGTGTCGCAAAACTTATATTTTTATAGTGTTGGAAAGTGTTTCTAGATGATCTGGCTACCCATGCCTATTTTTTTTTTAGCCAGATATGGCGTATATATAAGTATGTGTTCGATTTTCCTGTGATTGCCATTTTTTCGTTTTTTCCCATTTCTTTCAAAATTACTACGTACTAAGGAACTATCACAGAGTAATATTTCATTTATATGTTTATTTGTCGGAAAATATGCCTTGATGGTTTGCCTAGCACGTGGCTGAAATTTTTTTTTTCTGAAATGCCGTATATTAGAATGGCCATTTTTCCACGAGTGCCCCTTTTTATTTGTTTTGCATTTTTTTGCTTAGTCATGTTACCGTAAGGAATTGGCAAGTAGTGTCGCAAAACTTATATTTTTATAGTGTTGGAAAGTGTTTCTAGATGATCTGGCTACCCATGCCTATCTTTTTTTTAGCCAGATATGGCGTATATATAGGTATGTGTTCGATTTTCCGGTGATTGCCATTTTTTCGTTTTTTCCCAATTCTTTCAAAATTACTACGTACTAAGGAACTATCACAGAGTAATGATTCCTCTAGATGTTTATTTGTCGGAAAATTTTGTTTACTTTTTTTTTGATTGAATATCATCAAATTTTTTTAGCTAAAATATTGTTTTACATTTTTTTTTTCGATTTTATTTCCCTTCAAAAAAAACTTTTTGGGTCAGAATTTTAATTTTATAGTCGTAAAATAATCGACAATTATCCAGCAACCCACCATACAATTTTTATGCATATCCAATAATAATTAGATTAGTAAATAACACCTTGAAATTGACATACCCTTCCTACATTTCAAGTGGCAGATTAGGGAGTCTGAATCAGTGTGGTTGGCGGCCATTTTGTGGACATATCCGAAGCGTAAGCTGCCCTATCTATATATATTCTTGTTCCCTATAGAATTTGTGATATTTTTGTATATTTTTACCTGCATAAATATCATATTATATATTAAATATATGTATTTTTTTACGAAATTTCCAAGTACTCAAAAAATTACCTTTAGATATGGCCCCTGATATAAATGTAATTTACAAAATAATGAAGATTTTTTTACATATTTCTATTTTAGGATAACATATGTTTATTCCCTAAAAAAATTAGCCACTTCCTATTTCATTTGGGTACCCAAAAAAATTCATGAAATTTGGACAATTTTTTTTGGCCAAAAAAAGTTACCCTTTTTTTCTCATTTCAGATCTTCACCTCCATGGGTCTGACTTCATCCAAAATACATCAAGATGTGTCCTAAACATTCAAGAATCAATTCCTAAAAGGATTTGTGTATATATGTATAAACTTTTTTTTTATGAATTTTTATGTCAGGTCTTTTTTTTTTCTACTTAATTTTTTAAAATATTTATAATAAATAGTTTTTCTGCAGATGAGTAGTATTTATCTTTACAGTTGTTTTAAGCATTCATTGAAGTTTTTTTTGGCAAAAGAAAAAAGGAGGTTACTGCAAAAACTGATTTTTCAAGAATTTTTTTTGGCGTCGGGGTCGTTCGCGTCCGAGTATACCCTTAAAGGGGTGTCCGAGGACCGTACCTATCCAGGGTTAAGCTAGTGACGTCATTCTCTGAGAAAAAAAATTGCTTGCATACGCACTTCAACAACTACGTTACTTGATGTAATAAAAACGTCTTCATGTCTTTCAACTATAGTGCCATATTTAAAATCTATACTTTTAGTTTTAGAGCTCATCCCACACGAGAAAAATGTCTGAGCGAACAATATCACTCCGGACAATAAAAACTTCATCTTGGAGACCTGTAACGAGAAAAATATATGTAAATACTCCTATATTAAGAAGAAAAACTTTTAACATATGTTTACAAAATTAAAAAAAATGAAAATCTTTCCCTCACTTCTTTCCCTCTTATTTTAATTTCTTATGTGAGCCAATGGTACGATTCTCTCATCAGTGGGTTGGGATACGTTTTGAACTCTAAACCTATTGGCCGTTAATATTTCCAAAATGTTAAATGGGCCTTCAAACTTAGGTGTTAGTTTATAATTGAGTCCTTTACGTACATTTACCTGTATGTATACATTATCACCCACGTTATATGTTTTAGTTGGCTTCGCTATTTTATCATGATTCCTTTTCATTATGATTTGTGATTCTTCTAAATTCTTTCGAAGGATATCAAAACGACTTTTGCTTGCATTTATACATTCTTTTAAAGGATTTGATAGATTTGTTGTAGGCGTTAATACATGGAAAGGCGTTCTAACTGGGGTACCATACAATGCTTCGTGCGGTGACATTATAATTGATATATGATATGAATGATTCAGAGTACTCAGTACCGCAGGTATTGCAATATCCCAGTTGGGGTCTGATCCCCCTAGTGTTACTCTTAATATATTTAAAACCTTCTTATTTGCTCTTTCCACTAGCCCATTCGACTCTGGGTGATATATCATGGTATTTATTTTCTTCATGCTTAGGAATTCACACAATGAGGTAAGAAAGTGATTATTAAATTATCTTCCCGAGTCTGAGATTATCATGTGTGGAATTCCATGTTTACAAATGTAACACTCGTAAAACTTCCTAGCGCATTCAATCGCAGTTTTAGTTTTAAGTGCTATTAGTTCTGTATATCGAGTTAAAGCATCTACAATTACTAAGAGGTGCCTGTTTCCTCTGTCTGACTCGTAAAATCCTGTTAATAAATCTAAATGTATCCTTTCAAAGGGTTTATTGGGCACGGGATAAGCCCCTAGGCTGACAGGTGTTTTCATATGCCCTTTGTTTTCCTGACATGTGCGACAATTAGCTATGTGTTTTTTATATCTGTAAGCATCGTATGCCAATAAAACAATGATTTGGCTTTTTGTGACATTAATGAGAACCCCGGGTGTCCATGCAATGGATTTGCATGCAACCAATTCAGGACAGTGGAAATAAGTGAGATTGGTACCACTACCTGGTCGTTAGTTACATGTGGTGTATTGTGGGTTTTCCTTGTCACGGTCCTACACAGAATATTGTCTTTGATCATATAATTCTACTGCTTATACTTTATATATTCCTTTTCCTTATGATTGCCTTTCAAAGCATTTATAATTCTTTCTAATTTCTGATCTTTTCTTTGCTCAGTCTGTAATAATTCAGCACTCCAGCCCAAATCTTCTTGTTCAGATATCGTTTTAACAATAGGCATGGATGTTGATATATCTATTAATTCGGCTAATGGCTCCGTACAAGATGACACGGGGTTGCGTGATAATGCATCAGCAATGAAATTTGCTTTCCCAGGTAAATACCCGATTCTTGCACCAAAGTCTTGAATGATCAAATGCCACCGAGTTCGTTTGGGGCTGTGGCTGAAGCCTTTAAAGAAGTCGGTTAGTGGTTTATGATCAGTAAGAACTTTAACGGGATAACCGTATGTTATGAACTTAAAATGCACTAGTGAAATAACAATAGCTAGCCCTTCCTTGTCTATTACTGCATACTTACTTTCGGAAGTTCTCAGGTTTCGAGAATAAAAAGCTATCGGGAAAAATAGTTTTTCATATTGCTGAAGCAATAAACCCCCTACTCCTAAGTCTGAGGCGTCTGTTGCAATGAAGAATTCCTTACTGAAGTCAGGAAATTTTAAGATAGGAGAACTACACAGTTCATCTTTCAAGGTATTAAACGCCTGTTGATGCTGCTCAGACCTTATGAAATCTACGCCCTTCTTCGTATGATCAGTTAAGGGAGCGGCTATTATTGAATAATTGCATATAAAACACCTGTAATATCCACTACAACCCAGAAATTGCTGTATTCCCTTGACATTTGTAGGTATGGGAAAGTTACGGATAGCCGACACCTAATCATGGACTACTTTAAGACCTTGGCTTGACACCATAAAACCCAAATAGACTAATTCTGTATTGAAAAATTCACACTTACTAATCTTTACCCTTAAGTTATGTTGTCTTAGTCTCTTTAGTACTAGTTCTAATTTACGTAGATGTTCTTCTAAGGTGTTGGAAAAGATTACAAGGTCGTCCATATAGGCATGCAATATATCCCCTAGCAAGTCTCCCAACACTATGTTAATCATTCTTGTAAATGTTATGGGAGCACAACGTAAACCAAAAGGCATCCGTAAAAATTCATAATGTCCCCTGGTTTTGCTGAAGGCTGTGTATGGGATACTATTTTCTTCTAATGATATCTGGTGAAAGCCTTTAAGTAAGTCCAAACTGGTAAAATACTTATTCTGACCTAACAAAGATAAAATATCGTCAGTACATGGCACTGGGAATCGATCAGGGATTGTCTCCTCGTTTAGGCGACGGAAGTCTACGCAGATACGCCATGTTTGATCTTTTTTTGGTACAACTATTAATGGAAAATTATAAGGGTTGTTCGATTTCCTAATGACTCCTTCTTCTAGCATTTTACCTACTTCATCATTTATTTCATTCTGGAATTTCATAGGGAGTCTGTACGAGGGTACATAGATAATTTTCTGCTTGTCCTTTAACCTTATTTGATGCTCAATCACATCTGTTTTTCCTAAGGATCCATCCGTAGTGGAAAAAACATCATGATATTCAGTTAAAAGTCCAAAAATGTTCTGCTGAATTTCTTCGTCTTGAATGTCTTTATTGATTTTATTTTTAATAGATTGCAAAAGGGATTCATCCGCAACTGATTGAGCATGATTGATTTCAGTAACGGTAAGAATACGATGTTTATAAACTTCTACATCCAAGATATGTTGATTTTTGTGAATTACTAAAGTGGTATTTAAATGATTACAGACTTCAATATTACATTGTTGATGTGAGCCTACTGTATAAATAGCTTGTGTGACAGACAATCCGTTAGTTTTCAAAGTGTCGGAAAGGATTAATATTTCAGATCCCTGTAATGTTTTCTTTACTTGCACTATTAAATTTGAAGGTACGTTCGGCTCGATAGATTGCGTGCAAGATGATATTACGGGTGAACGAGAATTCCGTTGGGTCGCGTATATTATTTCTTTATTAGTGAGACAAGTTATTGGTTCTTCAACGTACATCACTGTTTTATTTGTCGTCTCCTTTTTATCCAAAACTGATTTTAAGGTATTAGAAGAATTATAGAATTTTCCTTTGATATACACGCCGTGCTTGGCAGGGGCTAAGATGATGTTTTGATTGCCCATAGATGGGTATCCTATAATTATAGCTGGATACATATCAATGTTTTGTACAACAACAAATGTATCGGCAAACGTGCGCTTACCGACCTTGAACTGAACATGAGTTACGCCTATTACATTTAATTCATTATTTCCTATACCCGCGAGTCTTACTCTGGATTTTTCTATTGGAAAGTTCGAAAACAACAAATGATGTGTCTTCAAATCCATGATATTACGTGGACTACCAGAGTCAAAAAATAATGTAAATGATCTGTGTTCTAAATTTACAGCATATAATGTTGGTCGTAACTCATTTTGGCTTATTATTGTATGAATTCGTTGCAAATCTACGGGAGCATGCACTGATTTACTTAATTCGGCCGTGTGTTTCATAGGAAAATCTATTACCTCACAATGATCTGATAAAACATTAAATTGATTATTCAATACTACTGATGTTGACATGAATGACCTTGACCCAACATCACTCTCTTCCCCACTGGAGTTAATTACGTGGTATTTGCTTTGCTCTGCACATTCTTAAAATTAGTCTGACCTTGCGAGGTCTGGTTTGACGTCCCAGGATCAGCGTTATTCGAACAACTGTTTGTTTGTTTTGGATTCTGAACTACATTGAAATTTAGCTGTTTCTTCTTATTGAAAGGAGGATTTTCTTTTTATTTCCATATGAAAATGACTGTGGAATTGACTGTGTATTTCTAGGATTCTGTTGTCTTACGCGAGTAGCACTGACTATATGAATGAGTCGAACTATTATGTATCGAAGAGAAGCTTGTTCTGCAGTCCGCAATCAAGTGACCTTGACGTTTTCAATTATAACACGTCATTCCTGCAACTTGACTATTATTAACTACATTTACTTGTTGTGGCTTTGTTTTACTTTTTGCAAAAACTTGGGTTAACACGGGATCAAAATCAGGACACTTAGACATTTGTTTCTTTATCTGTTTATATACATCCAATTCCGTACTTGCAGGCGTTACCTTTTTATCAAAACACCGCACTAAAGCTTCAGGCAACATAAGTGTCATGCAAGTTAAATACATTAATCGTAAGAAATCTTTCACTGAGATGTTATCTCTAGTAACCCAAGTGGAATTACCTAAAATATCTTGATATTCATTAAGCCTATTGGCTATGAGAGCTGCTCTCTCAATAACATTAAGCCGAGTCATAGTGGCTTGATTAAGTGTATTTCTTAATGTTAAAACTACATCCAAGGCTTCTTCACCCCATAGACCGCACGTAGCCTATCTTTGAAATCATCCCAGGTAACTGCTTCTTGAAATGAAACACCCCTCA